>NC_051417.1:720433-721025 GCF_015228065.2 Penaeus monodon
AGGAAAGCAAACAAAGACAGAGAAAGAGAGAAAACGAGAAACCTGAGGCACGTAACCGAAAGGGAATGACTCCATTACAGACGTGGCCCTTCTCCCTTGCACAAAAGGCGCACGATAATACTCGCGTGGGAGAGATTGCGGTTTGTACGATAATATACGATGACATGACACTTTCGTACCGACCCCCAGCTGCATAACGTAAATCGTGTGGCGTTAAAATAACATCAATCTGGCCATTTTATATTGACGACGCAAAATTATGAATGATTTCGCTGAGTGAGATGTCGAGTTAGCAAAATGTTAGGTATTTTTACTCTGAAATGTTCAGGCTGAGCATTAGGACTGACACAATGCGAATCTTTTTGTTCTCAATGATTTATATTTCGATCTAACATGTTTTTTTTCTGGTCTGACCGTAATTTCCCCGGAATTTTAGGTAAGAATTCCAGTGTTAATAATTTTTCGCAATGCAAACGGGGAGTGAATCTATATATACCTCCTAAAAGGTTAAGATTGATGTACGAATGGAATGTGGCAAAAGAGACACAGGCTTGGTATGTGAATTAAGAGAGACGTCACATTGGAAACAAAT
>NC_051417.1:721684-721874 GCF_015228065.2 Penaeus monodon
CAAGCGACAGAGGATCAGACAAACAGGAAGATTCTCAATAAGCAATGCCATGCGTCGAGCCCCGTGGCCGCCCATGAATGAGAGGTTCTGAACACGACATTCCACAAATTCCATTGTGTAATTTGGCCATGGCCAGGAGCGAGGGGGCGGGGCCACGCCGCATGAGCCGGGAGGGGAAAAAAGAAGGAAA
>NC_051417.1:722305-722558 GCF_015228065.2 Penaeus monodon
GAGATTAAAGACAGAAAAAGGAGAGACCAAGGAGCAGAAGGAAAAGAAGGAAGAAAGGACGAAAGAAGACGAACAAGAGATGAAGGAGAACAGAGAAAAGAAGATGAAGTTACAAAGAACAAAGAAGAAAAATGGCGTAAAGGAGACTCGCACAGAGAAGAAAAGAAGAAGAAATAGAGAGTAAAGGAGAAGAGATGAAGTAAAAGAGAGAGCAGAGAAGAATGAGGTAAAGAAGATCTGGAGTTCAAATGAA
>NC_051417.1:722592-722682 GCF_015228065.2 Penaeus monodon
ACGGTAATTCTTTATCTTTTGAAAGAATTTGTTGTGAAGCACAAGGTGGACGAAGCAATAAAATACATAAGAATTCTGCGCGCAAGTGAG
>NC_051417.1:722793-723176 GCF_015228065.2 Penaeus monodon
GCAGGTAGGCAGGCAAACAGGGAGTAAGAAAGAGAGAAAAAGAGAGGGAAAGCGAAGGGGAAACAGACGAATGGTGCCCCCCCCCCCCCGGCGGCGCACCTGCCCGCTTCACATAGTCCTCCGGAGCACAAAGGAGGCCATAGGCGGGTCGGAAACTTATCCCGGGGAAATCAATGCGTGGCGTCCGACACTTTATGGGCTCCTCTCGCGCCGGGAAAAAGGGTAATGCTGTTATCACTGGCCCCTTCCTCTGCTGCGTGCATATTTATCAAAGCCCGAGGGACTCGAGCAGGGAGGGAGAGCGCCGCTTCGCCCCCTGGACAAGGTGGAGGCAGCGACCAGGGCGCAGGCGCTGACGGGCAGGACTTCTGTCTCTGCCCGTC
>NC_051417.1:727952-728196 GCF_015228065.2 Penaeus monodon
TCCAGATGCGTTGTACCAGATCGCAATCGATATGCAATTCGGTTATCATAACCTTGTCACGGGTCCCTCTCAGCGCAAACTTCTCAGCGTGTCCATAAAACAGTATTTTTAGTCGTTTGTAAGATGTGAAAAGACGGCGGTTGGGCCTTCTGCTGACCTGTGTGGCTTCTGGGGCAGCGAGGTCGATGCTGGATTGGGGCAAGCGAGGCTCCCCGAAGGTGCTCCTTTAAGCCTGTCATTCATT
>NC_051417.1:729023-729139 GCF_015228065.2 Penaeus monodon
CCAGTTAATTGCTATATAGTACGCCTCGAATTCCTTCAAAAGGTATAGGCCATAACTCTAACCTTTATAAGTGCAAGACATTTTCTAATAAATCACGAACATATATTTATTATGTT
>NC_051417.1:729263-729357 GCF_015228065.2 Penaeus monodon
TTCGCACAAGTAATACATTATTTATAGGTGTACATGTATGCGTGCATAAAACAAACAGGACAAAAACACACAAACACAGAAATGCCTTTACAGA
>NC_051417.1:729374-729534 GCF_015228065.2 Penaeus monodon
AGGAGGCAACAGAAACAAGCATCGTCAATTCTCGCCTTTATTGCAGAAAATCTCAACAATATTTGCCGCTTTCCTGCGACGCTGCGGCCGAAAGGCTTCGTGCGGCTGGGCACCGGTCGGCCTATTTTATTTGTAGATTGAGTTTTTGTCCATGTTAAGC
>NC_051417.1:729582-729708 GCF_015228065.2 Penaeus monodon
CATCTTCTCTTTTATCTTCTTTTTATTTTGTAAAAAGTCCTTTCCGGAAACAGGTTCTTCGACCGCAATGACAGGTTAGCAAAGCAAGGAGTTTCTCTCTTCCGTATAAATGGGATTCCAGATTTG
>NC_051417.1:730033-730319 GCF_015228065.2 Penaeus monodon
TTAGGCTATCTACTTCCTTATACTCACAACAGACATTTGGGATCAAATCTTATTGAGAGCAAAATGGCATTTCCCAATCAATGACTCTCACATTACATTCGTATTTCCATTTCGCTGCCTCTCATAACTGGAGGAGAATTATCTGCGATTCTAGCGTGATCTTTGCAATTTTCATGCAGCCTTATATTTTGTGTTATTATTTTTTTTCTCTTTTTATTTCTTATCTCCGCTTAGGTTTTGGTCCATGCAGGGAAGGTTGACTGCAAAATTCTACCATCAATCTGTA
>NC_051417.1:730500-731487 GCF_015228065.2 Penaeus monodon
TTCTCACAAGTAACACAATATTTATAGGTGTACATTTATGCGTACATAAAACAAACAGGACAAAAACACACAAACACAGAAATGCCTTTACAGACCCCCCCCCCCCCCAGGAGGCAACAGAAACAAGCATCGCCAATTCTCACCTTTATTGCAGAAAATCTCAACAACAAAATACTTCAAGCTCTCCAGTGAAAAAAGATCTTCCGTCAAATTTTTCAAAGTTTTTTTTGTCGTATATTTTTTTTGAAACATCACATCAAAGTATAAATACAATTTCTGAATCTTTACACTCTTCCACGCAGACCTCTGACACACACGGAGTTTATACTGATATGGGGTGATATGAACAGCTGACACGACATGGCATTCACAAGTCCAGGCGACACCAAGTGAAACTTTGAACACTCGCTGAACACTTCGCTCGGCCTTTGAACACTCGCTGAACACTCGCTGAACACGAATCGCGGCGAACACAGCGTTCACGAGAACTCACATGAACAGAACACTTGTTTTGGTATTACTTTCAGGTATATTTTTATTTTTACCTCGTCACTTCGTAAAACTGATGAAGTTATTGTTGAGCCTTCTAGTCCAGCTACAGTATACTACACACAGCACCTACGGTTAGGTTATAGAGATTATGTACAGAGTATAACGACGAAGAGAGGTATACACGTAATGATCTATGACACCTGATGGAGTTTTAATATTTACACATTTAGGAACACACTGTTTTTTTTTACTTAGATATATGTATATGCATGTTTTTTTGGCTGACATAAACCACTTGGTTCGGCGGATGTGATACTCTGTAGGGAATCCACTGCTTTCTTTGTTTTATTGGAGTTTGGGGATAATACAGGAGTAAACATCAACAACAAAACTAATGATATTTCTTCCATTATAGGTGTTCACATGAAAATACATTTGTTTACACATAAATTACAAATATAAACCTCTAAATTTTTACCCTCTTCCTGTAGTCAA
>NC_051417.1:731513-731735 GCF_015228065.2 Penaeus monodon
GAATAACCCAATAAAAGGACCTTCTCTCAAGAGTCCCAAAACTTGTCACCGGTTGAACGAAGGAGCAACAACGAGTCACACAGCACGCCTCGCGTGCGCCTGCGCGCCTGCACATCATCTCCAGAGTCGCCGGAAGAACCACGGCACCAACGCGGGGAGGGAGATCGGCAGAAGGAACAGCGACAGTGTGGCTGTTCTCTCGGACGCCCCGCTGCTGCTGTT
>NC_051417.1:731825-731948 GCF_015228065.2 Penaeus monodon
CTCCTTCTCCGTATTTGTCTCTTGTTGAAGTCCAGCGGGATTTTCCTCTGCAAGGAACGAGCGGGAATGTTGGAAAGCGGGAAAGGCGGTCAAGAAATATAAAAAAAAGGCGTGCTCTGCAAC
>NC_051417.1:734374-734586 GCF_015228065.2 Penaeus monodon
GTCTATATAAATAAATGAATCTGTCTGCACTCACTTTGTACGACGGTGACGGAGACGGAGGCGGGGGAGGCGTTGGAAGGCATGCAGGTGTAGTTGCCTTCGTCGCTGCGGGACACGGACGTCACGTACAGCTTGGACGCCTTCCGGGTGTTGTCGACCGTGACGCCACGCTCTCTGCGGGAGGAGGCGGTGAGAGGGCGCGGCAAGAGGGG
>NC_051417.1:735207-735283 GCF_015228065.2 Penaeus monodon
AAATTTTATATATATTAGAACAAACCCCCTATATATACTAAAATATACATCATTTTACTATTTATAAAATATATTT
>NC_051417.1:735886-736130 GCF_015228065.2 Penaeus monodon
TTTTTGGGGGGGTTTTTTTTTTTTTTAAAAATTTTAAATTATATAATAATATATTTTATTAATATAATATATATATAAAATTTATTTTTAATTAATATATAAAAATATATAAAAACAAAACCCCAAAAAAAAAAAAAAAAAAAAAACAAAAAAAAAATATAAAATATTTTATATAATAAAATTATATATATTTTAAAAATTTAAATTTATAAACAATATAACTAATACATATATATCTAATAAA
>NC_051417.1:736222-736454 GCF_015228065.2 Penaeus monodon
AAACAAAAAAAAAAAAAAAAAAAAACCCAAAATTTTAAAATTTTTTAATTAATATTATATATATATTTTAATAATAAAATTTATATATATATTAAAAATTTTCAAAATATGAAATTTTAAAAAATTTTTTATATTTAAAAATTTTTTTTAATATTTTTTAAATATTGTTAAAAAATATAAATTTATATATAAATATTTAAAAATTATATAATTAATATATTTTAAAATTTTT
>NC_051417.1:737947-738072 GCF_015228065.2 Penaeus monodon
TAATGGAATGAATAAATAAAAGAAATATTGTGATTTCTGCTTCGGAATGGAAGAGATGCAACTGTTGCCCTGAACGAGGCCTGACGGGGAAGAAGGAAGCTCTTTGGCCCTTCGGGTGATTTCTG
>NC_051417.1:738160-739552 GCF_015228065.2 Penaeus monodon
ATCCCTTCATTCTTTTCTCCCTCTTTTCTCTGGCGTAATAAAACCTGTCATGTCTCGCACCCCGGAGGCCTTGCCAGTGGCGTCGGCTCTGTAGTTCAGCCGCTGCCATCAGAACGGAATCACGACCCAAAATCGCCAAGAACGACCCCTTCACGACACTGCATCCCGGCGGAACGAGCAGCCCCCTTGTCGACGGCCCGGCGCATCGTCACGGCCGGGCATTAGCGGTCAAGCATCGTGTTCTGCTTCAGATGATGCCGCTGGAATGTGGCCGAGTTATCGCTGTTATCGGGGGAAGGGAGAGGGCATTGCTCGCTGGAATTCATGTATTGACGACGAGCCACGACTGTTTTTCTGTTCTCCTGCATGACGAGGAATGCTGTGTCACGATTTCGCAATTCCTTGCAATCGGATATATGAATTAGGGATAACACTTCCAGCGCGGAGAAGAACCGCATTGGCTCCGTTTTACAGCACCGTTTTGCAGCGCACTTGTTGAAGGACGCGGAGGAATTCAACCATAAACACACGTATATGTTGATACAGAGAAACATTCTAACGGCTGCGGCGCTGGCCATAAGCATACACAAAAACGGATATAAAATAAAGAGATAAACAAGAGCAGAGTATTGCTAGCGAGCGCACGACTAGGGTCTCGAGGCTTACCCATTCTTTCCTGCTTTCACTCCGCATAAAGCCAAATCGAAGGAGACAAGGTCGGACTGGCTCTTTGGAAACGCAAGATAAAATACAAAGAGGGGGAGAAAGGGAGAGCGAGCGAGGTCCTTCTGTCGACAGAAAGGAGAGCAGGATGAGGAAAAAGGGGAAAAACTCAAAGGCATCCTAACGTTGTTCTGTGTTCCATTGTGTTCTCTTGACTTGCGCGAAACATCCATTAGCTACGACCTGGCACAGTAATGTATCGCTGAGGCTTCATACATTATCCTCTTTGCTGTCATTAGATGTAACACAAAGGGCTCTTGCTGGAAGGAGTTAAGGGGAGGGGGAGGGTCATCGCGACTCCCAAGTGAAGGTTTACATTAATATTAACACGTACAGAGTCCATAGTGCCGTTCTAGTACACGTGTTGGCACTGTAATTCTGGGCGCGTTTACATGAATACATTAATTCGTAATAAGTTGACAACGCTTTCCAGAAACCCTCCTTTGCTCGCGTTCTCTCGACTATCTACCGCGTTCCGCCGTAAAGGAATGAAAAAGTTCGGAAAACGGTGAAAACGCGGGACGACGGTCAATCGCGTTATCGGAGTAATGTCGGCGATTCAGAGAGCGGCGATCATTTTCATAATTTTGCTTTCGTTTTCTTGTCTACTGACTTTTTATTCCATCGTGCCTTATCTCATTTATTCAGTTATAATGTGTATGTGTGAGG
>NC_051417.1:740352-740706 GCF_015228065.2 Penaeus monodon
TGCAAAAGCAGAAAGAAAGATAGAACAAACAAACTGCAAGAGAAAAGGACGAATGAGAAAGAGGAGGAGGAAGAAATGAAAGAGAGAGAACAGGAATTAAAGGACGATTAAGAAGAAGCAGAAGAGGAGAGAGGAGAAAAATAAGGAAATGGGATACCGAGAGAGAAGAAGATAATAGAAAGCGGACGAGAATAACAGTGAGACTAAGCAGAGGATGAGGAGAGGAAAAGGGAGAAAGAAAAAGGGCGAATGAGAGAATAAAAGGAGAGAAGAAAGGGGAATAAGAGAGAATTGGATTAGGCAAGGTCGGAGCTTACTTTAAATTCCCCGAAGGAAGGTAAATAAGAAATTTCC
>NC_051417.1:740953-741691 GCF_015228065.2 Penaeus monodon
TTAATTGATTTCGCGAAGAACTGATGAACTTAGACACGAAGAACTAGGCGCCTTTAAGTATCCTCCTAATAGCATATTTGCATATTATTAAAGGACATAAAATATTCCGATGATAATGGATCTAAGTGTACGTTTAATGTTCGGTTGTACGACTGAAATCGAAGTTGTCTTTAAGATCATCATTCACTCTATATCTACTTGTTGTGGGTTGCAATTTGCATATGATTCGAGGCGCACTTGGAATGCACTTTTGAACAGATATATAAATAATAAAAGGCATATTCTCCCGCCAGAACGCCTGAGGAAGAAGCTAGAGTGTCTTTGTCAAATATTCCGGCTCAAATCAAAAGGAATTATGCATCTTGAATCATCTTCGTGCTGCCGGAGTGTAGATATAAGATCTCGCCTCCGCAGCTATTTTCAGATTCTTAAATATTTAGCGTCTAAAAGTAAAAGAGGCGTTAAACAATGAAACAGATTCGGAACCTGAAGAAGAAGGTTATGTATAAACTTTCCACATTCGTATGTACTGAGGCAGATCGAAGTCGCAAAGAAGTTAAACAGCTCTCAACCGAGTCTCATTTACATCTTAATTCTGGCTGAATCTGTCGCTGGCTGTCCTGATGCAACTTTAACGAGGAAGACTCGGGAGCATCGCGGCGGGATAATGATCGCAGATTTCAACTCCACCGCGTGCATGGACAGGTGAATAGAAAAGGAGGAAGGGAGAAGGGGAGG
>NC_051417.1:741830-742041 GCF_015228065.2 Penaeus monodon
TCTTCGCCCCTGATTACAGCCTAAGATCTCTTGCGTGTAATGCCAATTCAAATATAGCCTCACGTTTACATTCTATATAGTCCTCCCAGCAAGAGAGGCACGGAAACACGTAACAGCACAGTTCACTTCATGGCTCCCGCGGAATCAACTCACAGGGACAGCTCTCGACGAGCCATTATCATAAAGAAAAAAG
The DNA here is from genome assembly GCF_015228065.2 of Penaeus monodon. Taxonomy (NCBI): domain Eukaryota; kingdom Metazoa; phylum Arthropoda; class Malacostraca; order Decapoda; family Penaeidae; genus Penaeus; species Penaeus monodon. Next base: position 742,024 of record NC_051417.1, read on the forward strand.
TACAGAGTAATCACTGGT
>NC_051417.1:742449-742781 GCF_015228065.2 Penaeus monodon
CACAGATATACAGACAGAAAGGGAGACTGAGAGAGAGCGGGCCAACCCAGCCTCGAGGCCTGTTACCCCCGACAAGGCCGTTAAGAGTTAGAACGCAAACATTCATTTGGAGGCTCGCGCAGTTCACGGGATTCTTTTCATAAGGGCCTCGGTATATCTCGCGGCTCCAATTGGATTCAAGACACAAACACAACTGTTCGACTCATTAACATATGGCTCTTTTCTGGAGTCACCTCTTTCCCCCCCAGTTAATTGAACATTGTTCGTTCTGTGCGTGATCGCTGCCCTTATGAATCTCCTTTGAGCTGAGATGTACATTCATAGGTGTAGTG
>NC_051417.1:743471-744083 GCF_015228065.2 Penaeus monodon
TAGGCTAACAGAAATTGCCATATCAGAGGAAGAAAGCGGCCAACGGTCATAATGTACAAGAAAATAAGAGGTATAGCAAGTAAGTAAACATTACTGCGCGATTTGGAATCATCCATTCTTAATTTTATTGATGGAAATGTCATGAGAATAATTCATTGCCAAACAGACTCAAATGCCATCAGCACATGGCAAGCAAGAGCCCGGTGGCACTGCGAGGTTAAAAGCTGTACCGAACTGCCCCAAATGTTTACAAAGGCTGACACTGACACTATTTTCCTGAAAGATATGTGTTTGTAGCTACTGTGATATGGTTAAGTATAATTTGAATAATATAAATAATATCACATCTCTCCTACCTTGAAATTGCTTTACAGTCACACTTATAAAACACTGGTAATGAAGAAGGAAGTGAAAAGTATGATGATAAAGTTGTGTTGGAAGCCACTTTCATTGGTTTTCTATATAAATCTGTTTGAGAAGTTAATAATTTGAGTAATCTTAGAAATATGTAGATCAGAGGGGAAGCGGAAATCATGTTATATATGAAACTAAAGAAAGATTATATTAAAAGAAAATAAAAACATAAAAAGAAATACATACAAAGACATACAA
>NC_051417.1:744264-744706 GCF_015228065.2 Penaeus monodon
CAGAGATACATATACTGGTTTGGTAGCCTTGGCCCTGACACGATCTCCATAACTGACGTGTGGTCCTTGGGAAAGCCTGAGTCTGACACCACATTAATGCACAAATGAATAACCGAACAGGGTCCATGTGCGTGACTGTATAGGAGGGGGGGTGACACGAAAGAGTGCGTGTCCTAATGTCGATGCCTTGCATGGAGCGCTGCCAGTAAGTAACAGATCTTAATGCATGACGTTTTGGGTCGTCAGTCCGGTAAGATCGAAATTCATGCATTTCATTTTCATCATCTGACTCGAAGAGACGTGTTTTCATATTCCGTATTGTTGTTGCTTTATTTGGTTTACACGCTACTGTGTTTGGCTTTTTGTCCGTGTCTCTTACTGTTATTGTTACGTTATTGTGTTTGTCATTTTTGTCCAGGAGAGTTACTGCATTACTGCTATG
>NC_051417.1:744728-745024 GCF_015228065.2 Penaeus monodon
ATCTATGTGCGTGTGCTAGTGTGTACGCAGGTGAATACGCACGTACATGTTCACAGACTGTATCTGTATTTGTTAGAGCGTAGATGTATAGATGCCTGAGTGGAAAAACAACTCACTTGTCGTAGTTGATCATCCTGTCGCCACGGTACCAGAAGACGTAGACGGGCGGCTCCGTGGCGCCCTTCAAGAGGCACACCAGCATGAGGGACGACCCGCTGTGGATGTAGCGCTCGGGCCCGCCGTGGATCTCCGCGTGCGCCACTGCAGGAGAGACGCGGCAAGGGTGAGGACGAGAC
>NC_051417.1:745758-747129 GCF_015228065.2 Penaeus monodon
GCGGGTAGAGCGATATGAGATAAAAGGAAAGGAGAGCGGGAGAAGGAGGAAAGGGGAATGTAAGAGATGAAAAGGTGAGTTGGGGAAGGGGGGAGAGGGAAGATGGTTCTTTAATAAAAAGAAAATGTTATTTTTAAATCTTGAAAGGGAGAATTCAAGCTGTTTACGCATGCCCATGTCTTCATTTTTCCTGCGGGTGTTCCTTTGTAGGCAGGTGTGATATGCAAGTACTGTCACGATCCAAAGTTTCCGCGACGGGGGGAGGGCCTACTCCATTTGCTTACAAAATGTGATCACAATGCATCGTATCGTGTGAATTTTCCGCCTTTCGATTACGTGACTGACAGATAATGTTAAGGTGATAACAGGAAACCATTATGCCGGGGATCAATGTCACAAAGAAGCGTATACATTTAGCAACGACCAGTTAAGAAGTGCGGGAGGGAATCCGCGTCGCTCAAACACGCACAGGCCTTGTGAATTCTATCCATTCACGCGTCTGAGTGCCATTGGGGTGCAGAGAGGTCGGACCAAATATAAACATGGTGTTGGGAAAGGGAACTTTAATGTGGAGGTTTACAATTAGACACAGATTAATTGTAATCAATGGAACGGCTTAATTTATCCCAGTCCCCTTTGTCTTTCAATCTTATTAGCTTCGAAACAGATTCGCGTTTCAGTATGTCACCAAAGCGGACACAGCTCATTTATCTTAATGATTACAATACATGAACACTAGAATGTAGCCTTCTTAATCATAACAGGTTCTTGTTATGACTATACAATATAACGTGAGCTTGGCCCCAGGTATGACTAGAAGGGATAGAGAGTTAGGCATCGAACTCATTACCAAGGTGGATGGGTTGTTTTGTGATTCAGCAGATCGGCAGCGTGATGACGGAAAAATCAGATTTGCTCAGAATACAAAAGTTAATATGATCAAGAGAATAACAAAATCGGCAACTTTAGGCATAGATTATCTGGAGAACTGCGAATTTCACACACACAGATACGAAAATAACCGTAACGTATTACTTATGAGACTTTTCTACACAAGCTACACCAAGAAATACTACCAGGTGTGCGAGTGCGTGCTGATCCGTCTGCCGCCTGCCTTTCGACAGCGGTCATGATTTTACTGAATAGTCCTGACCAAGGGCGGATACAGGAATATTTTCGGAGAGAAAGTTATATCTAGGAAGAAAATTTAATGCCAGTCACAATTATCTTCTGTGCATTTGAAATATACACACTTTAGTAGAATATTTTATTTTCTATTATCATTATCATTCAGTGGGTTATTTCTTCTAGGGAAAGCTTCTGCTGCTCTGTCTTATGCCGCCCAGGAATATTCCAAGCAAGGTGAGCGAG
>NC_051417.1:747259-747598 GCF_015228065.2 Penaeus monodon
GTGGTAGTCAGGGACGGATGAAAGTATTAATTGGTTTGCTGATTGACACCTTTTCTCCCAGACGAGGCATAAAAAGATCTTGATTATTACACATGGTTTCGTATCATCACTTTAAAATCATCTGCCAATTCCATTCTCTAATAAAGAGATCACAACTTCACACGGGACGATGCACTGCAATGACAACATAGAGCAAATGACGCTCTGATCGCTGATTCTTCCTCGCCAACTCCTGCATAAGTCAAGGCCCACAGGAGAGGAATTGCCTCAACGTCGCGGGGCCGGCTGCGAGGGATGGGGGGGGGGGGCGTCAGATTCTTTGGATCGGGACAGTAAGCT
>NC_051417.1:747987-748124 GCF_015228065.2 Penaeus monodon
GCCTAATGATAAAAACTGATCCTGCCTCGCTCTCTCGCTCTCCTCGCGGAGGAACAAGTGGAGCGCAGTGGAACAAAGGCTGAAGCGACGGCCAGGGAAGAGGCGCGAGAGACGTGAAGAGGAAGCAGGCTGGAGGA
>NC_051417.1:748511-748591 GCF_015228065.2 Penaeus monodon
AGAAACGAGAAAAGGCTTCATTACTTGCGAGAGAAATGCCGGGAGAAGATTCTTCTGGAGAGGGTTTATTGCCGGTTCAC
>NC_051417.1:748966-749089 GCF_015228065.2 Penaeus monodon
GGGGCAAAGGAAGGGGAGAAATGGAGGAGGAGGAAGAACAGAAGGAATTTGGATGACGAAGAGGAGAAGGACAAGGGGGGGAGTAGGAGGAGGGGGGCGAGTGGGTGGGGGGGAGAAAGAGGA
>NC_051417.1:749330-749696 GCF_015228065.2 Penaeus monodon
CCCGACCGCAGCCTGAGGCCCCGGGCGAGGGCGAAGCAGGAGCGCTAAGGGGGAAGGGGCCCTCCCATGCAAGAGTGCCGGAGCGCTTCATTCGTCAGGGGCGACAAAAAAGACTGGCGACGGTCAAAAGGGGGGGGGAGGAGGGGAAAAAATGGGGAAAGAAGAAGACGAAGGGAAATACAGCAGGACGAAAAAAACACCCCGGGGAAAGGTGCCTTCAAAGATTTGCCTATAAGCCATGCCTCGTTTTGTTCTTAGCCGTCATTAAAGGGACCGAGAAGGGCTCTCGTGTTCTTTACTGACCGGCACTAACCCCGCTTTAGGGCCTATCACGGGCGCTGAGTGGCGCTCTGGGCGGATGTGGGC
>NC_051417.1:749797-750445 GCF_015228065.2 Penaeus monodon
CGTACCGACGACCTGCAGGCTGACCATGAGCGCCTGCGGCGGGTGCGAGGAGACCTGGCACTCGTAGAGGCCGGCGTCGTGCGTCTCGACCCAGCGGATGGTGAGCACCCAGTCGCATCCGTCGGGCGTCACCTTCACGCCCATGCGCTCGTCCGACGAGTACACCTGGCGCCCCACCGTCAGCAGGTGGTAGTCCCGCCGCCGCACCCACGACACCTGCGGGCCGCACTGCGGTATTATGCATTAAGGGGAGAAATGGGGGACGGCCGGGGAGTCCGGCGGGCGGGCGGCGCCTCCTCGCGCGAGGCTCGCCGGGAGAGAGACCAGAATCTTCAGGTGATTATTTGCTTTCCTCTTTGTTTACAGCGGGAGGCAAAAGTATTAAACAAAAAAACAAAAGGCGAGGGCCCCCTTTGAGGCCCTTACCTGCCGTCGCCGAGGGGCGAGGAGAGGCGGCAGTGGAGGGCGGCCGTAGCGCCCGCCTGCGCCGTCACTTCGCTGTAGTTGCTCTGCAGGAAGATGCCGCTGCGCACGGCGCCGTCGGCGTGGCCGCTCAGGCTGTTGCGCCCGTTGCTCGCGGGGCCTGAGGGCGGAGGGCGGCGTCAGTGCCGGCAGGAAAGAAGGGGCAATGTGTGCATGTTTATTTAT
>NC_051417.1:750762-750994 GCF_015228065.2 Penaeus monodon
GGGGTGTGGTGGTGTATATATAATATATATATATATATAAAATATAATATAATAACACTATATTATGATATATATAAAAAATATAATAATAATTTAAAAAGGGGAAAAAAATAATATTATATATAAAAAATTTTAAAAAAAAAATTTTAATACACTATCAATGATATAACAAACACACACACAAATTTTTATATAATATATAATATATTTTAATTTTATATTAAAAATAAAT
>NC_051417.1:751213-751283 GCF_015228065.2 Penaeus monodon
TAAAAATATTATTATATAATATATATATATTATAATATTATATAAATATTATTTTAATTATAAAAATTAT
>NC_051417.1:751775-751871 GCF_015228065.2 Penaeus monodon
AAAAACCGGGGCTCAGCGTTTTGGGCAGAGATTCGTTGTTTCTATTCAAAATATCTGATCATCTATATATACTACATATAAAAAACGTGTAATAAA
>NC_051417.1:752202-752279 GCF_015228065.2 Penaeus monodon
GCGAATCTCTGCCCAAAACCGCTGCAGCCGTTGGCTCCCAGCCCTGGAGGGGGGGGGGGCAGAAGTGTCAGAAGGAG
>NC_051417.1:752333-752448 GCF_015228065.2 Penaeus monodon
TCAGCGAAGGCAGGGAAAGGTCGCCTCCGAGACAAGGTCGGCTGATAAGCTGTAAGGGAGCCGTGGTCCTTTGAGGAAGGACCTCGGAAATAACAGGAGACCACTGCAATATCAC
>NC_051417.1:752766-752845 GCF_015228065.2 Penaeus monodon
CCCAGTCGGAATATCGCTGATGATTAGCAATACCGGACGAAGTCAGTTTCCCCAACAAAAGAAAAACGTCATGTTTTGC
>NC_051417.1:752875-753431 GCF_015228065.2 Penaeus monodon
CTTGGCTGTTGACCCTCATTGCTCAACACACGAACTACATCAGCAGAAAAAGCCCCGTGTCAGTCATGACCATAAGGGCCACATGACCCCACGATCATCGGCCCGCGTCCGCACGTCGCGTCCGAGGCACAACCGCCCCGCTGCCGCAAGGCGGGCGTCATGCCATCCACCATTCCCCTGCCTCATTACGCGGCCCAATGAGCCCCCGGGGACACATCTCGCCGCGTCAGGAGGCGAGGGCGCACGACGACCGCGGCAGTGTTACATACTGTCCTTTCGGCGAGCTGTCATTCCTTCTCGTGAAGGCGCAGGTTGCCACCTGCGCCTTCACGAGAAGGAATGTAATGTAATGTATTCCGTAAGAGAAGGATCTTCTTCAACAACAGTTCGCAGGAGTTTGATAAAGAGGTGCGTGTGCGTCGCGAGCCGTAAAGCGCGGCCGAAAACATTCGCGCAGACAAAGGGCTTCCGACGGACGGAGAAAGATCACTTTTCGGCTGATCCCATTTGCGGCATGTTTGCGCCTCCGCCGCCCCATTTTTCTGCGCGTCACGCA
>NC_051417.1:753526-753767 GCF_015228065.2 Penaeus monodon
CAACAGGTTAATGGAAAACGTTTTTCGCGACATCAGCGAAGGGCTGTGAAATATGCCAGACTAACGTTCATATGAAGAAGACCATATGGCAGAGATACCAATACCGCCAAATATAATTTCTTCCATTTCGTACGACGCGTGGCAAAGGTGAAAAAACAGTTCACATACTTTGAAACATGCAAACGCAGACGTAGAGGTCAACACACATTCGCACACTTGTAAACATGGGCTGCTGTATGAT
>NC_051417.1:754230-754433 GCF_015228065.2 Penaeus monodon
CGTCCGGCTGCCTCTTCCTTTACACATTTTCCAAATCGTTTTATGCAATTGGATTCGGGGGGGGGGGGGCTTCTCGGCAGAATAGTTCCGATGATAGAGACACGATTACGATTACGACACAGTTTTCTTTTGGCAAATTTCTTCGGGAAAATATTGTATCAAATGTAATTGCTTAGTCGACATACAGGGGTAATCTAAACACA
>NC_051417.1:754799-755078 GCF_015228065.2 Penaeus monodon
CATCCTCCTCCAGAAATAAGCGTCTGCTTTGCCTCCCTGCCCCCCCCCCCCCCTTTAAACGCCTCTTTGATAATTAACGTTCCTTCTCTCCTCTCAGAGTCGCCCCCCCCACCTCCATTGTTCTTTTCCCTTTCCTCCCAAGCTTGTCAATTAAGCAAATATAAACACTCATTTACTGAGTGACATGTACAGAAACATACAGACACGCATCCACCTAAACAAACACACACTGAACAAAAATACATTATGAATACATACACGTATTAAGGAGTCTAAAAT
>NC_051417.1:755246-755666 GCF_015228065.2 Penaeus monodon
CCAGCCCTCCACACCAACGCCTATAAACAAAAGCCTCAGATCAATCTCTCCATCACCTCCTCTGACACAGCAAGGCCATTATCACCCATAATTACTGTCGAGTGATTGGGTTAGCCTTTGCTAATTACCGGGCCCCTGCCCCTAGCCCCCCCCCCCCGAGTGGCAGGACCCCCGCCTCTTACGGGTCGCTGTTGACACTCGGCGCCGGGCGGACAAAGGCGCGGGCGAGGGAGGGGGACGCTTGATGAAAGGGCCTTCGATTCGTCTTTTTAACCGGATCCCTGTTATTTGCGATAATGGCTGGGGGGGGGGGGGTTCTTTAAGCTGATAAGGATGAAAATGAATATTTCTAGGCAAGGGCGCGCGTCCCGCGGTTATCGTAAATATGACTGGTATTGTTTGAGTTACCCTTGTCTGTCG
>NC_051417.1:756844-757173 GCF_015228065.2 Penaeus monodon
TGGTGCAGTTGCATCAGTTCAAGAAAAAACAGTCGGCAAATTCCTTGAAAATCCTCCTCAACTTATCCAATAATTTCCCAGGCGAGAAGTCCTCATTATAAACGCATCACCATAACCGGGCGTGTTCTCGCTCGCGCAAAGCCTTTGAGTGTGTTAAACTACACTCTGGAAAGAACAGCTCGCTTGCCTCCCTGTCTGCCGCGCGTTTGATCCTATTCACTAAACCTTATCATTTCGTTTGTTTCGCGTCTCTGCCGGTGACGTGCGTTTCATCTTCGAACGATGGAATACATAGGTAGGAAGAATCATATCACGTGAAAAAAAGCTAA
>NC_051417.1:757408-758539 GCF_015228065.2 Penaeus monodon
ACATCTGTAACACTAGTAATGATAAGAAAGTAAAAAAAGATGTACTTAGGAACCACTTAGAAAAAGTACATTCTGATTCCGTGCGTGGATTCGGCGTGAACTACAATATAAATAAGAACCATCCTGTACCCGAACTGACATTTACCTTAAACGCAAGACCATAACCGTAATGTTGCAGTCTTTTTCCAGCAACATATAGCCGCGTCTTACTTCGCCAGAGCACGCTACTAAGGGATAAGACAGACAGTTTATGACTACGCTATGTACTACCATCAGAATCCCGAAGCCCTCATCAACATGTCTAATTACACTCATTAAGAGACTCGGCCAATTAAAACTGAGTAAAATGTTTACCCCATGAATCACACTATCCTCTGCTTGAAGGGGCCGCTACGTTATTATTGTTATTTAATCTGATCCTATTTTTTCACGCTAATGCTCCTTTTCCCTGCTGGGGCGGAGGGCAGTCGGGCCCCGCGCGCTGAAAGGGCGGTCGAGGGAGGCCTTTGCCCAGGAAATTGTGAACTTTTTTCGATTAATACACGCGCGAGTTATGAAACACACGCTCACACACACTCAAAAAAAACACTCACTCTCTCTCACACACACAAACAAGCAAAGAGGAAACGCACAAAAACAAGCCACAAACACACGCGCGCGAGCTAAGACACACAGACACTCGCACAAAAACACTCACTCCCACACACACAAGCAAACAAACAAATACACAATCAAGCAAAAAATAAACAGGCACACACAAACAAGCTACAAACACACACACACACAATTAAGCAAATAGACAAACGCAATCAAGAACACACACAAACAAACAAGCATGACACACGAACACAAAGAAAACAAACACAAACAAACAGACACATACCCCCCTCCAAAGCAAGAGCAGCATTGCAGAAGCCAGCGACGCGCACCCGCTGAGGCTGCTGAGCGCGAAAAGACGGGACCGGAACAGGCGGCTTTCGGGGAACCACATCCAATTAACATGTTAAAGAAGCGTTTGGAACAGGCAGGATGCGTTCCCGCCACGACTCCGGGGAACAGCTTTATTGGATTCTTGCGGCCGAAATACGCAAATGGTTTAGCGATGTGGAGTGAGGAAGTGAGCGTTGGTTT
>NC_051417.1:758893-760122 GCF_015228065.2 Penaeus monodon
CAGAGATCCAAGAGAACAAGAACGGAGGAACTTGCTTTGACGGAAGAAAAAGAAGCCAAAGGCCACGCAGCAGAAGGGGAAAAGAGGGAAGGACAAAAAAATAATTATGTAAGGAAGATGAGGTTGAAAATTAAAAAAAATCTAGCGGACACAGAAGAGGGGGATTTGTAATAAACGAGGGGAGGAGAGAAAGTAACCAAAGAAATCTCATTAGAAAGCATTAAGCATATATACGAGCAAAGAGCAGGAGGCCCGAATCCAAAGGCAAAGGCAACTCGTAAGAAGGAACAACAGCAAAGCATAAGCGAAAGCGACACTCGAGGAAAACCCGAGGCCAGCGGAGACGAAGAGAAAAGAGAAGCTGCAGAGCTTGAAGCTTAAGACGTTTTAACAAAAGCCGAAGAAGAATGGAATGAGTCTGAGATTGTCGTCCGTACCTCAGCGCCGCAGCATTTCATCTTCTAATTACTTTTTAATCACTTGCACACTTATAATGAGGAACCTCGGGGGCCTCGATGCAAGAGGCGGCCCAGAATTATGATAAAACTCAGTCCGGTAAAAGGGTGCGGTTTAACTTGCCAGCTGCATTTCATTTAAATATTTCAATTGCAGATGATATGTGTTACGACTAGCAACGGTTAACGATGAGTAAAAAAAAATATAAAAATAATATTGTTTGGAAATACATTTCGTTGTGCATCGCAAATTAGCCTAAAGTGTTTGCTTCACATGAATATATCGACAATAATATGCAATGCGATGAAATGTCGCTTTTCACAAGCTGTAATATCTCTCAGCAAATATAGTATACTGTCGCCCTGATTGTCGGTAAACACAGTACACGTCTCCTTCTTGAGCAGCGCCGAAATTTACGGCAAGCAGGCAACTCAACTGGCCGGAGTTACTAGCCCGTACTTCGCTGTGCCGTCAGCCTCGCCCCAAGCATTTCGCATTCAGAACCAAACCCGGAGAGTTAAGATCAAGGCAGCAAGCGATCAGGCGGCTAAATAAAGTTGCTTTATTAACCCTGCAAGGCGGGATGCAAATGTTATTCAAATAGCGCTTGCAGTAGCCGACTTAACAATGAGATATTGTGGCCCACTATTTCAAGGTGATGTTGCCTTGTTTAGACAGTCCTCGCCGCTGAAAATTTCAACGGAATTAAATGACTCGGTGTTTGCCTTCACACACAAGCAAACATGCGATACAACAGCAGCGAGCGGGCGGGG
>NC_051417.1:760825-760966 GCF_015228065.2 Penaeus monodon
CAAGCGCGTAGGTGGTTCGGTGTTTCAAGTATCTGGAAGTATTGTTATTAAATCTGATCTATTGCCAGGAATATGTACCCTGGCAACAATTACTGTAATTTTCTATTTTATACGATAATCAAGATCGAGGGAGAGATACGC
>NC_051417.1:761081-761221 GCF_015228065.2 Penaeus monodon
TTTCATCAACCTGGTTTTAAGGTGGGAACACTTTCGACGTTGCCACCAAAATACGCTGAAAAGATTGACGCTAAAAATGAATAATTAAATCGCTTGGCAGACCCTTCAGCGCAAGAAAACAATAGAAAAGGAAAACCAAT
>NC_051417.1:761681-762076 GCF_015228065.2 Penaeus monodon
GTCAAGAACGCTAATACCAAATCTCAATCATTATGCGTCAAAGGCCTTAATCAAAATTGCCTTTAATCACCAGAGCGAATCCTTCCTTTAATGATTACCGATTAGCATAGCTCGCATATCAACAGTCATCGCTCTACTGACTACCAATCATCACACAACCATCATAACAACCGTATATATGGAACGCAGGTAATATCTAGTCCTCCCGGTCATTAGTCCAAACGCAAATAGTCACTAACTATCATTCGACGTAGGTAACAGTTAGTACAGTCGTGGTCAACTTCACAAACACAGTCGTTTCCTCTGCAATCACCACCTTTGCTCACTACAATCTCCATGCTATCTGCTTTATGTTATATAGTGGAATCTGTTTAATGACACGTTATTTTCAGTGT
>NC_051417.1:762472-762728 GCF_015228065.2 Penaeus monodon
GTCAACGTCTTGCTATAAAAATTTAATGCTTTGATAAAGGCTGCATTTTGGTACTAAATGAATTATTAAGATACTTATCATTTATTCATTCCTGAACTTTTCATTGTAAATCTAAAATAAATTACGCTTATATAATTTCCTGCTCAGTTTAATGTATAAGACAATGAAGCAAATGTGAAACGATATTCTTGTTTGAAATGAAAGATTTTCATTGTTACTGTAACAAGTCGTTTCCATTCTTTAACCTTTTCTCCTT
>NC_051417.1:762829-762974 GCF_015228065.2 Penaeus monodon
TGGCCCGACGTTCACCAGGTATTCCCAGCCCCACACGTGCCTGACGTAATGGTATTTGTCCATTATGATAAGCAAACAGAGCGACTCCTTGCAAAGCGTCTTTTCCTCGACCATCGATGAAGCTTTTCGTCTTGGTCGTCGTCTA
>NC_051417.1:762996-763065 GCF_015228065.2 Penaeus monodon
GCGTTGAAAAGAGGGTGGGGGAGGGGGGGTGCACACAAGGGTAAATGCATGTGGGAGGGAGAAGAACAT
>NC_051417.1:763252-763371 GCF_015228065.2 Penaeus monodon
CGTGGAACAAGAGAAGGAAGAAGAGGAGAGAAAAATGGGTAGGAATAGGATGAGACGAAGAGATCATAATAATGATAATGCCGAAACCGTCAAAGGAGACACGAGTAAGTGCACGAAGG
>NC_051417.1:763404-763655 GCF_015228065.2 Penaeus monodon
ACCATTGATAATCAGGAAAGAGAAAAGACAGTAATAAAGACTCCGAGGATGAAAATATGAAACTGATTTATCGATAATGGTGTTGTCAGCGGGTCCTCTCTTAGCTTCATTGGGACGAGGCTGTTTGTGTCTCCGGCGATGACCACCGCTGTTACGGCCATCGATTGGGGCAATAAAGGTTCCCTGAAGATAACAACGAAGACAATAATGATGTATACCCACCAGGGCTCACATAATGCTCGAAACGCGCT
>NC_051417.1:763690-763972 GCF_015228065.2 Penaeus monodon
CCTTCCGCCATAGATCCCTGACGCATAATGACCCGCAAACACACAGCGCCTCCTTTCTCGGCGCCTTCGTTACCCGAGGAGAAGCTCACACGCTCCAGCTCCTCCTCGAAAGCTCATCCCCGTCGCCGCCATAAAGGCCGAACTCTCGCTTTTCCGGATTAATTACCCGGCCGTAAAACGCGGCGTCGGGGAGTTATCGCCGCGACGCCGGATTAAAGAGAGTATTAAACACGGTTTGTCTCCGTAATGGCAGAAATATCGAAGCTTACGCACGACTGATGA
>NC_051417.1:764488-764636 GCF_015228065.2 Penaeus monodon
AAAGGGGAGAAGAGAAAGGGAACGAAGAGACGAGTAGTGGGAAAAGGGGATGGGTCGAAGAGGTAAAGGGGAAAAGAGCAAGATAATTGAAGAAGGAGGAAGAAGAGGAGGAGAAGGAGCACAGAAAAGCAGTTGCTTTGAAGAAGGG
>NC_051417.1:764729-764992 GCF_015228065.2 Penaeus monodon
TGGAAAACTCCCACCATTGCTTTTGCAAAGGAAAGTTACGCGTCCGAGAACAGACAGGCAGAGGTCAGTGCAGTCATGGAGATTTTCTATTATTCATATTTCTCTTTCCCTTCTTTTCTCCCTCTTCTCGCTTATTCTGTTTCGCAGTTTGTTCCGCGGTAATCGGGAAGCTTAATCTCTTTCACTCAATAGCCTCCTCCCTCCAACGATAAAGGAATATATGAAAGGCTACACTTTTCTCTGTAGTCAACGCTGTTTATTTG
>NC_051417.1:766141-766290 GCF_015228065.2 Penaeus monodon
CAGTGTTCAATTGGGTTTCCAGAGGTTTCCTCCATGTGGCGCAAGGACTGCCTCATTTCAGCCAACCCTTTGGCTCAACGCGGCAACTTTATCACTCCAGTAGGTTCATCACTGCAACACTTTTATCACAGCGGCGGTGTTATGTCCAC
>NC_051417.1:766481-766561 GCF_015228065.2 Penaeus monodon
GTTACAATATCCAGTATTTGTGGTGGTAAGCTGTTGCACAAACCAACAGGCACTCGAAAACACTCACCCAATCACTCTGT
>NC_051417.1:766932-767060 GCF_015228065.2 Penaeus monodon
ATACGTGTTCTTTAACCGATCTGCAAGAACAATGGCAATAGAGAATGTAATAACGTTATAGATACGGCAGCTGAGGGACCATTAGCCAGGCATTACCATAATTATCATTAACTTTGGCAAATAAATAC
>NC_051417.1:767090-767239 GCF_015228065.2 Penaeus monodon
CGACGTCGAGACGAGAAATGAAAAAGGAGAATTGGAGAATACAAGTGTGTTGAGATAATAGATGTGGACATCAGGCAATAATATATAGCAATAATATCAGCGAAAAGATGAATATAACTGAAAAAATTTAAGGAATTGATATATATGAC
>NC_051417.1:767339-768183 GCF_015228065.2 Penaeus monodon
GAGGCGCGGCGGAGCACAGGGGGAGGCGGGAGCCCCTCCTGGGCACAGGAGCCGCAGGAGCTCCTTCTGGGGGCCAGGGCGCGCAGTAAGGTCACGGAGGAGGCGTTGCCGGCGCAGGTCTCCCCGGCCTCCAGGGGGCTTCGGTCGTCCCTTCTGAGGGCGCAACGGGCGAGGCCGCACGCGGGCGCGGCGGAGGGCGGCTGCGGCATTCCGCAGGCGTTCGCTCGGGGAACAGGAGGAGAAGCGAGAGTCTCTCAGTGGCCTTCGCTCGGGGCCGCGGCGACGGGCGCAGTGTCCAGTCTACAGGAGCCAGGGGCGACCTTGGCTACGAGCATATTGGCATCGGGGCAAGGAGATCACCCAAGCATTAGTCCCGAAATAAACGCTGCCACTTGTGCTGCCCTGTTATATCTGCCCCTTTTCTCCGGGAAAGGCGAGGCCTCCCATTCGGGGCGACGCGAGGCCTCCACGTAACCGAGTTTTCTTCGAAGACGAATTGGATTGTGGCGAGCGCTGAGGCAGGCCGGGCGCCCTTCGTCCCTGGAATTGGAAAAGGGAAAGGTTAGCCTTTGGAATCTACAATACATGGCTCCGGGATCATATTAAAGTTAATTACCAGTAAGCTGTCAAAAGAAATCACGTTGATAACAACAAGAATTAATGTAGGCAGTAAGATCACCACCCTTACTATTACTGTGATGTTCAGAATTAGGATTACAGATATTGCATTTGATTCTCATTCATCATAAAACATGATCGCGAGTGTATTGGCAATCGCATTCAGGTAAACAATAAAAATCTCTGTGAAAAAAAGAAATTCCGCAGCTGCTTCTGTTCCCAGCGC
>NC_051417.1:768417-769065 GCF_015228065.2 Penaeus monodon
TGCTGGTGACGATAACACCTTTTTCGTATGTAGTGATCAGTATAAGTATAAATAATCCCTCTCCAACTCGCCTAGCCAATCAGAGCGCTGGAATTCTGGCTTTAAATTGGTTAAGGCGTTGGGGAATGGGAGGGGGGGGGGTACGATCGCTTACCAGTGGGAGGTTGAACGCGATGTGTGCCTGCGGCTTCATAAATTCCAAGGTTCATTAAAAAGAAATACTGCGTCTAGTACACTTTAAAATCAGCAAAAGAATTCTTCATGGCTTTCACAGCACTGATACTATTTTTTTTTTTCTGCAGACAGTTAGAGTAACATAATCATAATCTTCTGGTTCATAAATACATCACGACCGATACACTAAGTACAGCTCTCTCCCGTTTTAATTTATTGCACAGATTCTGGCGGGATTTCGCAAAGGTATATTCACCTTCTCCCTAATGCACGCACGGGCCCTTGCGTGCGCGTAATTGCATCGGTCATCGAGAAGCTTCTTGTCATGGCCTCCTCCGCCTGAGGCCACGACCCTCATTAGAGCGGACCGCCGGGGGGGGGGGGGGGTCCTAAATGGCTCTATTTCCCTGACGAATAAGGGGAGGCTCAGGCGGGACAAGTTTTGACCAGGGGGAAGTGGGGAAGGGCAGGGAA
>NC_051417.1:769165-769290 GCF_015228065.2 Penaeus monodon
TAACAACTGAGAGATGTGGCTATTGCATGGGGAGAAGAGGCGGTTGTGTTTGTTTACGTTTAGAAGGGAAACAGCAAAAGTCATGTTGGTTGGAGGAAATGGTTGTTAACTGAAAAGTACCTGCT
>NC_051417.1:769427-769556 GCF_015228065.2 Penaeus monodon
CAGGCGATGGAATCATGAAAGTGTCTTTCCTCGACTGACTAGGGTGAGTTAGGGGTCTATCGTACATATGTATTTAACTTACTAGTACTCCCAGGGCCTTAGATATAAGTATAGAATAGCTTAGGGGTA
>NC_051417.1:770261-771205 GCF_015228065.2 Penaeus monodon
ATATGTTAAAACGCATGTATAAGCAAATAAATAATATAGACTGTATGATAGCATTTAACTGTCAGTAAACTCCCATGAAGTGTGACGCAACTGAACCAGCTGCCAGCATTTGGTAGCATGAGAGGATAAAAATACTCTGGCATTAATATCCGACGCTATTCCATTCTGCGCGTCAGATAGAATGGAAATTATCCGGGTTAATGCCAGCACGTGCGAATGCCGGGAAGTGTTGCCGTCAGCTGATGTGTGTCTAACGGGCATAAACAGAAGTCTATGCGAGTAAGTCAAATGTATGTAAAAATGCATTCGAATGTATATTTATATAGCGCTGTGTAAACGTTTGCCGTGTATGCCGTGGGTTTTATCGCTTGCATGCAGTATCAGATGACCAAATTAGGTATGAATGTCAACGACAACATGACAGTCAGCGACACAATTGTCAGCAGGCTCGGTTATTCCTAGAAATTCACACCCCCAGCGCATGTGACTTCGTTTATTATTCATGTTTCCCTACACTTTTATTATTCATGGCACTGTCTTACAAATAGCTTTTTTTTTCTTTCACTTTTTTACATCTACGATAAAATAAATGTACCTATGCTGCCACACTGTAAATAACGCAGCTCGTTTAATATATGGTTCCAGGTGTCAGGAGAGAACTTAAACAAAAAAACAGGGTAAAAACAACACACAAAGTTTGCCCAGCGTCCCTAAAGCCCAGTCTCCTGCCCGGCTCTTACCAGCACAACACACGTCGTCATGGCATGTGCAAACATCTTACTACATGTATTACAATGCTTTGTTAAGTAACCACATTTCTCGGGCCACGACACTTGCTTTCACTGTTAAGGAGCATCAACGTGTATCCTCGTATTTTATGCTTACATTCCTATGATTAAAAGCCGTAGAAACAAAGGTGTGTACGTAAGATGTAAGCATAAACA
>NC_051417.1:771893-772097 GCF_015228065.2 Penaeus monodon
GCAGACAATCACACAGCCAAGCAATCACACGGGCAAAAGTTTCCACTTATATTAGCGGCACCAAATGACGCAGGCAATAAAGACCATATCCATTATGTAGTCAGTGAGGCTAACATTGCTACAATTTTACCAGATACGTGATACACAATGCATTGCAGATGCGCCTCGGCCGTGCCAGTGATTGGGTCCTGCGAATTCGGGACT
>NC_051417.1:772431-772680 GCF_015228065.2 Penaeus monodon
GCCCGCATCGCCGCAGACGAGGGCGGCGGAGGCGGCAGCGCCCATCCACCGCCCGCAAGACAAACGGCTCCGTCTGTGTGTCTGTGGCCGGACATCATGAAGGCGCGAGCGGTCGATGCCATATCTATAATTGTGTCCGTGATGGCGCTTTGGATTGAGCCGGGGGGGGGGGGGCAGCGATTAGGCTTCTGGATCGCGCACAATGGCCGGTGAGTGATTTATTCTTGTGCTTTCTCGGTCTATTTCCGT
>NC_051417.1:773340-773967 GCF_015228065.2 Penaeus monodon
CCCCCCCCCCGCCAGTCGTGTCCTCTTGGGTGTGTCTTCATTACACTTTTTCTTGTGTTTATTATTCCCTGCTTCGTCTCTCTCGCATCTTCCTCACTTCCTTCTGGTGGTTCTTTTATTTTATTTTCTTCCTATCCCCTTTCAGTGATGAATATTGCTTCAGGCCTCTCAACATATTGCAAATAAATGTTCAAAATACATGTCAGTTCTACAAATAAACCCACGTAATCTGTCTTTGAGCAAATATATAAATAAAAAAAATTAGGAAAATAATCCTATTCTTCCC
This sequence comes from Penaeus monodon, assembly GCF_015228065.2. Classification (NCBI taxonomy): domain Eukaryota; kingdom Metazoa; phylum Arthropoda; class Malacostraca; order Decapoda; family Penaeidae; genus Penaeus; species Penaeus monodon. Next base: position 773,627 of record NC_051417.1, read on the forward strand.
ATTAAAAAAAAAAGTAAAGCTATCAATAACAGTGATTGTTAAATTAACTAATATTCTCCATGTGGGCGGGGGAAAGGCCCGAAAAAACACATTCTAAAAATTGAAATGAAGTTTTGGCCATAAAAAACACAAACAAACAGACACAAAGTCATTCCATCCCCTGTTACAATTGCGATAAATAGATGTATCTATGAAATTACACTAAACTGATTTTTCAAAATACCTGATAAAATATTTGGTCTGATTCGTAACATTGAATCATTTATGTGTAAAGGAATTTTACATGAATGAAATAGCATGTGCGTGTGTATAGAAATATAAGCATGTTAGATATATGCATG
>NC_051417.1:774084-774322 GCF_015228065.2 Penaeus monodon
GCAATTACCAAAAGTCAGATCTTCGTACTCCCAAAGTATAGCGTTGCTAACAATATCGTGACATTCAGTCATGCACACACACAAACTTTCGCACATCCCCCCCCCCCCCCCTCAGAGTGCGATCCGACCGTCACTGCCGCTCATGCAAAATGAACGCGGTCGGGTCGGGCTGCATGTGTCACCTCGGAGGGAATTGGCGAGGAAGAAATGTCGCTGGGAGGGTGAGCGGTTCTTGAAT
>NC_051417.1:774694-775105 GCF_015228065.2 Penaeus monodon
TGCGCGTGCGCACCACGAACGCCCATAAAAAGGCTCAATGTGGGCGGGAGTTTCCTTAACTCTGTGTCAAGAAAGTGAGTCACTCTATTCCTCTCCTGCGGAAGGGGCCACTTGCGAGGGGTGGGAGGGAGGGATGGGGTGGGGGAGGGTGCCAGAGGGAGGGAGGGATGGGGTGGGGGAGGGTGCCAGAGGGAGGGGAGGGATGGGGTGGGGGAGGGTGCCAGAGGGAGGGAGGGATGGGGTGGGGGAGGGTGCCAGAGGAGGGAGGGATGGGGTGGGGGAGGGTGCCAGAGGGAGGGAGGGATGGGGTGGGGGAGGGTGCCAGAGGGAGGGAGGGATGGGGTGGGGGAGAGACTGAGGGAGAGTGCGAAAGGGAGGGACTGATCGGGGAAGAAGAGAGAAAAGAAAGAA
>NC_051417.1:775447-775525 GCF_015228065.2 Penaeus monodon
TTTCCGTGCCCCCCCCCCCCAACCTTAATGTTTCTCCAGCGCTCCGTGCGATAAGCTCGCGACGATAAATGTAAATAA
>NC_051417.1:775584-775648 GCF_015228065.2 Penaeus monodon
GATAAAAGGCGGAAAATAGAAAACAAAGGATCTATTCACTGGCGAGATCACATTTCCGAATAAA
>NC_051417.1:775785-775855 GCF_015228065.2 Penaeus monodon
CTATACCCTGTGCATTTGCTGTTTTATCTAAAATCGCAGATCACGGGAAAAGAGAGATAGATAGATGGAT
>NC_051417.1:775941-776683 GCF_015228065.2 Penaeus monodon
TTGAATCTGCAGATTCATAACCTGGATAATTATTCTCATGCTATGTGTTTCTCTCTTCTTCCCATGACACGTCTTGACGTGAAGTATTAGTAAGTAAAACTATATTTTACGTCGGAATTTACACAGCATATTCCAGCGTGCATAATTTGCAGGCTTCCACGAGGAACCTGGGGAGGCATAAACGTAAAAAGAAAGAAAGAAAAAAAAACTTTAGATTTTTGGTTTCATGAAGTATGAAGGTTTTCCTTTTATGCGATAGACTTTTTCATTTCTACAATCTGGACTTCAACTATTTGCTTAAGAATGGTACACAGAATATTATATTCTATATTGCGCAAGACTTTACAAACGCTATATCCATCACATGACATTGGAGTTATACGTACGGCAAAACAAAACGATATACAGTTATACTATAAACATTTAAAAAATGTACATAAAAATATATCACATAAAGTGTCGACCTTTCCAGCCAATATAACAATCACACTATTTTAAAAAGCAATACAAACACATGAGATATCAGTAAAAGAGTAGAGGCAGTTTGTAGGAGAGGGGGGGGAGGGGGAGACATAGAGCCTATCTATCAAGCGACGCTGTCGTGGAGGGCGGCAATAGACCACGGCGAGAGCAAAGGTGCGTGCGGGTTACTAATGCGTCACATGTCCGGCCAGATAAGAACCGGGCCAGTTATTGATCTCTAGAGTACGTGGTCAGTTGGTGAACCCGTGAGACAAGGGGG
>NC_051417.1:776856-776980 GCF_015228065.2 Penaeus monodon
GACGGTAGGGGGTGGGGAGTGGGGAAAGAGAGGTGGGGGGAAGAGGAGGAGCAAGATGGGGCAAGAAATGGGAAAAGGGGGGGGAGGGGAAGGTGAGAGGAGAGGGGAGCGGAGAAGGGAAGAG
>NC_051417.1:777610-777868 GCF_015228065.2 Penaeus monodon
CCGATATCACTGAAGTCAAATTTCCTTCTCTGGGAATAAACAGCACATTTTCCACCTCTCCTCCTCCTGGAAATACTTTATCGCCGGTAAAATCGTAGATAAAAAGAGTTCGGAGGCAAGTAAGTGGCTGACGATATAAGATGACCATTTTTTCATTTAATCGAAGGTTGCCAACGCACACGCGCGCGCTCTCACGCACTTCGCTTAAGCGGACAATAGGGATTCGCCTCGTAAATCAAGGGCCACCGTTTGGGAGTG
>NC_051417.1:778004-778161 GCF_015228065.2 Penaeus monodon
TTTTTTCTTTTTTTTCTCACCTCTTTTTCTTCTTTTTTTTTCCCTTTTCCTTTCTTTTTTCTTTTTTGTCGTGTTACATGTCCCAAACACGTGCAGAGCCCAAATATAAATGTATGGTTAGACCTATAAGGGAGTGGAAGACCCCTAAATGATACGA
>NC_051417.1:778505-779722 GCF_015228065.2 Penaeus monodon
CCTTTGAGCGGCTTCTGACGACGGCGTGCGGCCGGTCCCTTCGCGCCCTCGCAATGATAACCGTCGACGGAGCACTTTATTGCTCCCGCTCCCTCGCGCCCGGATCTCCTCCGGCGGCGCCGACCGGGGGCGAAGGGCCAATATCACGGCGCCTGACCTTTATGGGCGCCTGACCTTTATGGGCGCCTGACCTTTATGGGCGCCATCCACGAGTTATATGAACCCCTGCCGAGGCGGCCGGAATATCGCCTCCGGGGCTTCAGCGCGAATCTCGACACGGCGTCGGATCTCGGCTGTGCATGGCGCTTGCTCGTGGCGACCCCGTGTTCAGGAGGCCTGTTCAAAGGATCTCTCCTGCCAGTGGCATCCCCGGCTGCTTAGCGCTGCGGGGGGCTGCGGCACTGGCTGTGCATCACATTAGCTCTCAGGGTCGACCCTTCAACATCCGGCTTCGAGGATTGGGGTGAGCCGACATTTCAGCGTCCAAGGCATCCGGCCCGTTCAGAGGAACTCCGCTATCGTGACGCAGTGTTCATCTGGTTGTCCTCCATCCTAGCCTCTCGGACGGCTCACGGCCCTTTGGGATCCCGCTTTCAGAGATTGCATTTTTTCCCGGCATCTCAGCTATCCAAGCCACGAGCTGCTCATGACATCGGCGATACTCATGCCTGATTAGCGCCGGGCCAGCGAGCGCCGCCTCGGCCCGGCCATCAGGGTTTCGCTCTCGTGAAGGGGGGCTCGGTCGCGTGGGGGTGGGGGGCACCCTCCGCCCGAACTCGTTCCCCACAAAGGGGACAATTTTTTACGGGGGGGTCTTTGGGGTAATTTTTTTTGCGGGCCTCGGCCCCAAGGAACATGATGCTTGCCCCAAAAAAAAAGGGCCCGCGATAACCGGTCGGAGCGAGGGAGACGAGCGGCCGACGGCGCTTGTTTACCTCCGCGCTCTCCTCGCCGGAAACCTGACAGCCAGGCCGCTCGGTCCAGACGCGGCGCGAAATTAACATCGTAATCGATTCATTAAAACTGGCCGGCAATAATTAATGAATGTAAATCGCACCGACAAATTTGAATGAAATGAAATGTAAAAATCGTGCTTCGGATCAGAGCGCGAGATGCTCTCCGAATGGCGCCGCTTTTCAGTCAATAGCACTGTTATTTCGGGGAATGAAGGCAGTGTCATATTATGCCCCTTGTATGGAGGCGCACCGGTAATTTGG
>NC_051417.1:780063-780144 GCF_015228065.2 Penaeus monodon
CTCCGTCACGACCTCTAACGGAGACACGAAACCCAGGTGACACGCAGGCTATAAGGAACAGCCTAAATGACCCCCCCCCCC
>NC_051417.1:780177-780357 GCF_015228065.2 Penaeus monodon
GTATCATGCAACAGAATTAGTATCTGAGAATTATGTAGGGATCATAGTAAAAGCAGGGGTAATGAGGAAACTGATACAAAATAAGAACAATTATGTAAATGAATACAGATTATGGTACATAAAGTATAAAGATTTGTGTATTACAAACCAGAAATTAAGTAAAATGGAAAGACGAAAAAC
>NC_051417.1:780384-780946 GCF_015228065.2 Penaeus monodon
CGAAGAAAATCTACCATACAAAGGAAAAAAACGCAGGGTTATACAATGAACACAGAACAATCCCAAAGAAACGCAACAATTTGCAAGGCGCACATAATGGTTCATGAGAAATACACAACAGGACGCGAGAAATAGAGAGAGCGATCCTCCAAATATCAGAACAAATAGGGGGCTCCTTTGGGAAATGTGCGTCGCGCTCATGTTGTGCAAATGAGGCCGGTCATTGCCAAGGCGAGGAGGGGAGGGGAGGGGGGGGCATGTGGTGCTGTGGAATCGTGTGCTGTTATGTGGTATCATGTGGGGTGTATGTTGTCTTTTCATATGGTGTTATATTGTAGTGTGTGTGGTTATGGATCTTCATGATGGTATGTGTTTCCCCTGTGAATCATCGCTCTGTGTTAGCATGAGGTCTCACGTGCAACCGCAGGCTTCCGAATGCTTATGCTAGTACTGTGTCACAGGCGCGGGTGCGGTGAAGTGAGGTATGTTGGGGTGTGGCATGTTGCTCAGAAACCTATGTGACACGAGACAGACACGCTGTGGCCATCGGTCGACGTGTGAC
>NC_051417.1:780994-781373 GCF_015228065.2 Penaeus monodon
TACGCCGAGGGGGGGGGGGTGCTACCGACATGGCTCCGGGATGATATGTTGGCGTCTAGTAAAAGGACCCTTTGAATACGAGCGGCTTCAAGCCAGACCCACGTTATAAGGGGGGCTATCAACGCGGTGCTACGGTCTCATATGGTAGCCTTGTGGTATCGGAGGGGCGTCACCATGGTATTGTGGTATTATAGCGGTTCTACGGTGCGGAGATTTAGGAGAGGACGGTCACAAAGGCAAGGCTGCTGCGTGGTAGAGACAAGACTGTGGTAGACATTTGCCAGTGCTGTGTGGCTTCGACTTGGCTTCAAAGTATTGTGAGATGTGTAGTCTTATGTATCGCCTGAAGAGGAAGAAAGATCATATGACGCATTTTTAC
>NC_051417.1:781828-782597 GCF_015228065.2 Penaeus monodon
GCCCAGCTACACATCATTTGCGTGTCCAAGAATGTTCCTCCGTGGCAGACACTCCTCATAAATTCTTCATTGATTTACGTGTGTATTTAACTGAAATGTTCCCGTCCTCGTGTCCACACATAAATTCATTCGCAAACATATAAAAATCTCAGTAACTCAAATGCTCATTAATTTACATACGCAAGGAATAAAATAGAAAGAAATATGTTTGCACTTCATGTTTTCAATCCTAATGCATATATATCATTATTAATCGTAAAGTATTATCACTGCAGTCCAAATAATCATGCATACGTAGAAATCATGGATAATTATAGTTCCTTTCGACTTATAAGGATTCAGATAATAGCTCCATTACTTGCACTTATACTGATGGCAATATCATCCTTCTACCTAAATGAAGCTACGTTTTTCACTTCCAATGATATTGACCTAGAGAAGTTATCATCCGGAGCTGCACTGCATTTCCACCTTAATTACATAAAGCTATCATCAGTAATCGCAGTGTATTTCTATCACGGTTATATTAGGTTGATGATTATATTGCGCACTCAGTTTGATTACATAAAACTGATCAATCTTGCAGATCACTACCTCCCCCGACGCACCGAAACGACGTCTATGAAGCTGAAGACACGAATCACGAATTCAAATAAAGCCTTAAATCCGAACATGTGATCCATCTCTATTATAGCATTTTGTTTCTCGGGGGGGGGGGGGGTGAATGGGGGCGGGAGTCCTTTTTGTTCCTTGTTGAAAAATCTTATGT
>NC_051417.1:783055-783272 GCF_015228065.2 Penaeus monodon
TCCTTCTTTTCGCTTCTTTCCTTTCAACTCGTTTTCTTAGTTTTCTCATTTTCCTTCTTTCCTTCCCTCCCTTTCTCCTTCCTCTCCTTTCCTTCGCTTCTTGACTTATTTCCCACGCTCCTTCCTTCTTTTAGCTCATTTCTTCTACCTCTCGCCCTCTCATCTTTCTCTGCCTCTTCTTCCCTCTTCTTTCCCTTACTTCTGCGCTCGTGCTATG
>NC_051417.1:784086-784395 GCF_015228065.2 Penaeus monodon
GTCCAAACCATCCAACCATTTCCGATTTCTCTCTTTTTTTCCTCTTTCGCTTCGGGAATTTTCCGACCTTAACCTCTCCTCGGTTTCTACCTGTCCATATGTATGTGTATTTTTCGATGCGCACACGACCTCTTTCAACACGCACATGCCGACGCTTTGAATCTCTGTCTTTGAGGCACAGCCGAGTGAGAGAAAGAGAGAGAGAAGGGGAGAAAGAAAGAGAGAGAGGAGAGAAGAAAGAGAGAGGGTAGAATCAAGGGAGAAAAAGAGGGAGAAATAGAGAGAAGGAAAAGGAGAAGAACAAGTAGA
>NC_051417.1:785424-786117 GCF_015228065.2 Penaeus monodon
AGAGAGGAAGAGAGAGGAAGAGAGAAGAAGAGAAAGGAAGAGAGAGGAAGAGAGAGGAAGAGAGAGGAGGAAAGAGAAAGAGAGAGGAGGAGAGAGGAAGAGAGAGGAAGAGAGAGGAGGAGAGAGGAGGAGAGAGGAAGAGAGAGGAAGAGAGAGGAAGAGAGAGGAAGAGAGAGGAAGAGAGAGGAGGAGAGAGGAGGAGAGAGGAGGAGAGAGGAGGAGAGAGGAGGAGAGAGGAGGAGAGAGGAGGAGAGAGGAGGAGAGAGGAGGAGAGAGGAGGAGAGAGGAGGAGAGAGGAGGAGAGAGGAGGAGAGAGGAGGAGAGAGGAGGAGAGAGGAGGAGAGAGGAGGAGAGAGGAGGAGAGGAAGGGGCGAGCAGAGTGAGGGCGGCAAGAAGAGAGATAGTGGAGGGGGAGGGGGGGAGGGGCGGCCGGGGAAGCCACTGGTGTGTCCCGGGCATTATTTGTCTCCTGTTAGCGGTGGGAAGGAGGGGGGGGGGGCGAACGTCATAGGTCAGAGGCCAATCGAGTTCGCCGCGTGTCTCCTGGTCTCTGCGGAGGTCGTTCTGGCTCTCGTTCGGTTCCGCTGAAGGTCGTTCTCTGTCTGTCCCTTGGTGCCCCCCCCCCCCTTTATCGCTCGTGCTGCTCCCCCCTCTCCACCCCCCCCCCCTTCGACCGCCTCTACTGCGGATCAC
>NC_051417.1:786156-786430 GCF_015228065.2 Penaeus monodon
CCTTGGTCTCCCCGCCCCTCCCTTTCCCTTCATTCCCCTTGTGGTTTATTGTGTTTTTGTCCGTTTTCGGTGCTTTTGTTTCCACTCAGTTCCATTGAGAATCACTCTGCATTGTTCTTGTGCGTCTTATTCCCAATTCGACGGTATAACCTGCGCACCGGCCTTCCTTCCTCCGGCCGCTGACTCTGGCGGCTCAAAAACGACTCGGTCGCTCGGGACTTTTTCTCTCCTCGGTCTTTCTGTCGTGTTATCTTTTTGCTGGTAAGTTCCTCTT
>NC_051417.1:786784-786954 GCF_015228065.2 Penaeus monodon
CATAAATCCCTTCCACCAGTGATATTATTTTCCATATTTGCCAGAATCTTTTACTGCAATTTTCGTGGATTTTTTTTATGTGATACGTTTTATATTGTGGAGGAATTAGCAGAATAAAGCAATTCGGACATTCATTGCGTCCCATTTTTGGTTTTAATGAGACGGCTGAA
>NC_051417.1:788312-788476 GCF_015228065.2 Penaeus monodon
GATCATGAAAATAAGGATGTTAAGGGCGGTTTAAAGCTTACCTAGGCCTGAGCGGAGAAATTATTTGTCTCGGATTTTGTCTTCATTTATATATCTGTGGTTCCTGTTTCTCTCTCTATATATATTTTGTGTTAGTTATTGGGGTGATTTTCAAATTCAGTAAT
>NC_051417.1:788562-788871 GCF_015228065.2 Penaeus monodon
AATCTTAACATTTATACCTGCTAATCTCTCCATCCCTCTGCTTCCATGTACAAGAAGTCCGTCCGTAACAGAGCCCCGTTTCCCGATAACGTGCGCCAGTGAGCTTCTCCTTAGCAGGAATCCAGCTCCGCCGCTGACAGAGAGCCTGGAATGTATATGGCGGCGCGAAAGAGGAAGAAGGGAGGGAGAAGATTAGTTAAAACGAGAGAGGATGAGAGGAGGGGGGGAGGGTGAAGGAGGGGGGGAAGAATAGGTGGAAAGATGAAATAGGAGGAGGAGGAGAGAGGAGGATATATAAAAGGTGGTTTT
>NC_051417.1:788947-789106 GCF_015228065.2 Penaeus monodon
AAGAAGAAAGAGTAAAAGTAGGAGGAAGAGGAAGAATAAGAGAAGGAGGAGAGAGAAGAGGAAAAGGAAAATGAAGAGTAAGAGTAAGAGTATGAAGAAGAGGAGAGGGAGGAGGAAGAATAAAAGAAAGAGTTAGAGGAATTGTAAGAGGATGATGAT
>NC_051417.1:789150-789263 GCF_015228065.2 Penaeus monodon
AGCAGACGAGAAGGGGATGGCTGCACAGAAAAAGAGGAAAGAGAGGAAAGGGGTGGAGACTGAAGGTGTAGGAGAGAGAGTGGGTAATGGGAAGGGTTGAGGCGAAGAAAAAA
>NC_051417.1:789334-789625 GCF_015228065.2 Penaeus monodon
AGCAATATCGATCCCCCTGCCCCCTCTCCCCCTCCCCAGGTAGGCAGTCAGGCACGCGCCGCCGTCCATATAAAGCAAGATGTATGGCTACCTGTCACAAACACTAACCTCTCTTTTATCCTTTTTTGCTTTTTTTTTCTCCTTTTCCCACTTTTTCTGTATAAGGATCACGCAAGACACGCTTCGAAAAGCTTCACGATGAAACAGGTTTACGATCCAAGCGGGTTGTGACAAACTCCGCGGACCCAACACGCCAGATTTAACTAGCTCTGAGCTGCTAATACTAAACCT
>NC_051417.1:791026-791323 GCF_015228065.2 Penaeus monodon
TAAAAAAATTTTTTTTCACTTTTTGTCGAAAAGCCTTGACCAAGATATCTTGCTTCCGTCGGGTCGCAAAGGATTTTGTAAGTGACTTTTACTGATTCAGATTGCTCTTCGATGCAAGATTTACAAAGTAAAGGCTTCGAAAAGTTCGATGGAAATGCTAAAGCGACGAAAAATAAAATCTCCAAGCAGACAGGACCTTAAGCGTGAGAATCTCGGCGAGAATTCGTTTGTTTAAGCATACATTCGTTAAGACGGGAATCTATTCGCGATTTCTCGGCGAGAACCAAGCGAACTCCT
>NC_051417.1:791671-791945 GCF_015228065.2 Penaeus monodon
CTATGGACTTAGATACTCCCAGTCGAGGCCCGTGGCGAGGCAAGGCGGGCCAATCTAAAATCAACGTCGTGCTTCCTCTGACCATTCCCTGCCTAATAGACGTGAAAATGGCGCATAAAAAGTCTTGGGCGTCGCAGTCATCACGCGCCCACGATGAACAAAGCCCGAGTGGGGGGGGGGGGGGGCGAGCGTGCATGAAAAACCATTATTTGCAAAGGGAGTTCACGGCAAGTTAGCGTAGCTGTTGTAATGGAGACAGTGAAGAGAGGGGGAG
>NC_051417.1:792114-792323 GCF_015228065.2 Penaeus monodon
CGAAAGTAGAACTGAGAAATACCTAATAAGATCGAGCCAACGACATATTCAGGAGGCCATTCATCGAGAAACGAATTGGTGGTAAAAACGGCCTGCAAAACATTCGCTAACCGCTTTTTTTTCTACGCGTTTCCAGGATTAAATCTGCAGCGCCGCTAATATGGCCAGCAGGAAATGTGACACGGTGACTGTCAGAGTACTTGGGAAAA
>NC_051417.1:794690-794838 GCF_015228065.2 Penaeus monodon
GTCCAAGACAGACCACGCGCCAGCGCGGGTCATGCCCGTACACCCGCTCCTGGAAGGGCTCACTTAATGCAATTCACGCGACCAGTACCCGTTTGCTCTTACATCCCGTTCCTGGAGACTCACCTTGCTTCCGACCTCCTCTTTATTC
>NC_051417.1:795071-795368 GCF_015228065.2 Penaeus monodon
CCTTCCTCTCCGTCCGTGCACGCTACTCCGACCGCGACTTCTCCTTGCTAATCTATCTGCAAAGCGACTTTCCTGGCGACGTCTCACCGAGGCGGGTCGTCGGCGGGCCGTTCGCGTCGTCGGGGCGAGGCGGGACACGAGAGCGGTGGCGCGGCGGCAGAGCAGCCCGATCCGCTGGGCTGGTCTTTGCACAATTCATCCCGGAACTGCCGCTTGCTGTGCATGTAGGAATGGCCGGGGAGAAGCATCACTATAACATTTCTATAATTCTTTGGAATATTCATACCTTACAGGCAG
>NC_051417.1:795506-796022 GCF_015228065.2 Penaeus monodon
TGAATTGCGAATTACCCTCATAAAATTAGGCACAACTAATTCAGCTATATAACTGGAAACCACACCAAATGTTACATATAATGTTAAGTGGGCCACAGATGAATAAAAAAAAAACAATAATAATGTTTATCAGAAGGATATGTCACCAAAGAATAGAGCAAATAATGAAAGCGGTAATTGCATTCATAAGAACTGAAGCGAGAAGGACTAATAAAGAAAATGGGCCTAATTATATTTTCTCGACCACTTAATGATTATCGTAATTCACACTCAATTATTTGTGTGTAATGATAATAACAATAATTATTGTTTCCTATTTTGCGATCCTCATTTCCATTAAAATATTCAGCTAATCTCCATTCTAGCGGCAAATAGCGTGTGTTATATTCCGTGAAAATAACTGTAATTCTATTCATAACAACAAATGAATAAATGATATGATTTTCATTGTCAAAAAACATCACAAAATCGGCTCTATGTAACCAGGGGATGCACTTGCTGGGCAAACACACAAAC
>NC_051417.1:797484-797850 GCF_015228065.2 Penaeus monodon
CCCCTGACACCTGAGCGCCGCTCCCCAGCGTCGCCAGCCTGCTCGGGCGCCGCAGCCTCCAGCGGCGTCTCCCCGCACAACCCGCCCCAGGCCGTGGCTCTGGCGGCGAAAATGCGTCGACAAAACGGCCAGTGACGCCGCGGTCATCAGCCGGCGCGGCCGCCAGGGAGCGAGTGATGGAGTGGCCGCCGGAGAAGCCCTGACAAAGGTGTCAGGCGTTCGTGGCGACCCAGGACACAAACGCCCCTAATGGCCTCCTGACGGCTTCGAGCCAAGATTCGCGGCCCTGAGGCAGGAGATGAAACAAAGGGCGGCGGCGACCGGGCGCGGAAAGGGGCAGGGCGGAGGGACACAACGTGTTTGTGT
>NC_051417.1:798143-799691 GCF_015228065.2 Penaeus monodon
CTGTATTTCTCAAATTCGAAGTTATTATTATAACCATTATTACCTTAATTACTTGTGACTGTCTGCCTTTACATATGCAGACTATAAACGAACAATTCCCTCTTCTTTTCTCGCTGCGGCTGACATCTATCGTCGCATTCCTCGGTATTTCAGCGACTAAAGAGATCATTCAGCGCCACTTTGCGATCGCTCAGCGGCAGTTCCCCGTCGACGTTCCCCGTCTTTACGACACTGGCTCGCATGACCTCCCTTCCTGTCGACTCTTTTAGGACGAGGAACCGGCACTTCCTTCCCAGCCATCGTCAGGGGGAGCTGCCTCACTCGATGCAGTTTCGTCGGTTAGGAATTCCCTGACGTAAACTTTGGCGATTCTATACCCCGTCCGCATGAATTATTTGCTCTCGTCACAGAATCTGAGATTTGACTTCCCGCGAGTACTTCTGGACTTCTAGACAGACAGAGACTGGAGTTCTCCTTCAGTCCTATCTTTATTATTCACTCTTTCACATTAGAAGTCGTAAACTCAAGATCAAATTTATTAGATGTATTATTATCAGAATCTCTCCTTGCCCACGTGTGACCAACATTACAGTGTGTTGAAATATCTCTCCACATCATAAATGTTCAATGTGATTACATTGACAGTCACATCTTACCTTTTCTCCCTCAATATTGGCAATTTGCTTTTATATAGAGATCATGTTCTCACACATTCATTCATAGTTTCGAAATCTGAAGTTACACAGCCTTGGCTTCTTCCACTTGTCCACTTCGTGAGTTCCGGGCGCTTGCGATGTGGCTCTAGTGATGATAACCATCAGCATTTCCCGAGAGGGAGTGGCGAGCTAGGAAGTTCAAGTCCCTTTACCTTCCCACATTTCTACCTGCCGTTCTGGAGGCTCCTCGGCAGACAGATCCTTTCCGTGTCTGCTCCTCATCTCCAGCAGTGATGACGTAACCTCGACTCACAGCGAGACTACCTCCTACATCCCTAGCAACAAAGCCAAGGTAAGATGAGATATTACTCGCCTCATCTCTCTCTTTGAGGAGGCGTCCTTAACTAACCTCAAGGTAAGAAAAGAGAGTGTCCTCCTTTTCTCTCTCATTGGCAAGAGTACTTTATTCAGTCTGAAGGTAAGACACAAAATCCCGCTCTTTACCCCTCATCTTGGGTAGACGTACTCTCCTCCATTTTACTATTACGAGAGGCATCCATTCTCATATTCGGAGAAGTCTACCTCCTCTCCAAGCTCCTGGAGTGCGCCAATTTCGCCTCATCAGCCTGTCGAGGGATCTATCACTCACGAAATGAGCGGTTTTATTGTCTCGTCTCATCTCGCCGAGAGAGTGTTCCTGTTCTAATTTCTCTCATGTTATTGCAGCGGCCGAACCTTCACTAGATCTTACTCTAGACGCTTCTCTCGCCTTGCTGGATCCCCCAGAGGGGTTTTTACACTATGGACAATGTGAATGTATACTAAAAAAAACATGCATAGTCACAGAATTAGGAATCAAAAGTATTGAAATACTGCTACTGGTATGGATCAT
>NC_051417.1:799733-799955 GCF_015228065.2 Penaeus monodon
TAATCGAAAGGAGAGGTAAACAAAAGTTCATATATCCATAAAACATAAAAAAGTTCCCTACTATTTTCCTAATCATTCGTCGTTCGAACACCAAGAATGTTGAATTACTTTTACAATTTACGATCTGTTCCACATAAGGCAGACTCACAAAAAGTACTTATGGACATTACTTATGTTATAGCTTCAACAATAACAATATTGCTCATTTCCTGAGCAATAGTG
>NC_051417.1:801351-801650 GCF_015228065.2 Penaeus monodon
GATCACACCGAAATTAATATTTCAGGCACAACGCTCGTACCGTAACGTTCAATAAGTGCAATTTTGAAGAAAGTGTTACTCTTAAATGCAGAAGAGAAGTTGACGTTGCATGAGCACAAGAGCCAAGGTCAGTCCTTGCTTTGCACGCCCCGCCCGTGCGGTGAAGCTCTCGGTTTCTCAGTAAATGAAGAAAAGCCAAAAAGGGTCTTCTTATTAATTCTTTTCCCCTATAAAGCTTATCCATATCTATCTCTTTTGTGATCATTGTAATTTTCCAATTCTCATAATCCCTGCTTTTA
>NC_051417.1:802056-802142 GCF_015228065.2 Penaeus monodon
CGGGTATTTCCTAGAAAAGAAATCACGAAATTTCATTTCTTTTCACGGATAATAGTTTTTCACTTTATTTTACGTTCTGTTTTTGA
>NC_051417.1:802178-802308 GCF_015228065.2 Penaeus monodon
GAATGACGTAGGAAGGAAACTGATATCTATGACAGAATGTATAACTGCCTTACTATACAGTTTATGTAGATTTTATCAAGAAAATATTAAGGTAGAATAGCAAGATGAAAGGAGTTAAAAAGACGGTCTG
>NC_051417.1:802413-802556 GCF_015228065.2 Penaeus monodon
AAAAAAACGAGAGAGAATAAGAGGAGTAATGAAGTTGCTTTAAATGTGTTATCTGTTGCTAAATGTCATAGAATTTTTCATAAAAAATGGTGTGTGTATTACGAACATTTTAGACCTGAGTTGCCATAGAAGAAATACAGACG
>NC_051417.1:802655-803011 GCF_015228065.2 Penaeus monodon
GCACGGATTATTATAACGAAAAAGCGAAGAATTAAACCTCGCTATCAGCCAGAATCCGAGTTTGAAGGGTTATTATATACATTTTTCTTTCTTTCTTTCTCTTTTCCTTTTTTTCTTTATTTCTCTCTTTTCCCTTTTTTCTTTCTTTCTCTCTTTTTCCTTTTCTTTCTTCATTTTTTCTTTTTTCCGTTTCTCTCTCTTTTTCCTACTTTTCTTTTTTTTTTGCCTTTTATATTTTTCTTCTTTTTTTGGAAAAAGAAAGAAAATACACGATAATGCTGGTTGGCAGGAATTATCATAATAAAACCATGAAGCAAAATCGGAAGGTTTGAAACGTTGTTTTTTCTATCACACAA
>NC_051417.1:803544-803820 GCF_015228065.2 Penaeus monodon
AGGCAGAAGGGATAGTGTCATCATTAAACACTATTGGCTTTTACTATCGTGGTGCAAGACGGCTTTTCAGATTCACGATAAAAAGTAAAACCATTCTAGAACGTACGTAATATGATTACTTTTTTTCATGGCCCGCTTTCGGAGAACAAATATACCCTTCGATCTCATTAATTAGCAGTGACATTTAAACATGTTCCAGACGTGTCCAAGGTTATTTTAACGATAACCAAACATGCAACTTACAGCGAAGTAATCAATTCTAGAGCCAAGTTCAGG
>NC_051417.1:804052-804215 GCF_015228065.2 Penaeus monodon
CCATGACCTCATTTTTCCATTAGAATGACTGAATAAAACAATGGCACGCAGCACTTCTCCTTAGAAAATTCCAGATTTTACTCTTGTGTTGTCAGAGCGATGCAAATGATATTCAAACTTAACAGGTTTGTTTTCTATCACAGATGTGTGTAATGAATAGGAA
>NC_051417.1:804505-805422 GCF_015228065.2 Penaeus monodon
ACCAAGGCAAAGACAGTGCCGATTAGCTAAAGCTTTCCTTGAAGGCATGAAAACAAAGGCAATTCTGCTGCAGCGAGGAAGTGCAGTGGCTATAATTCACAAGCTCAAATATGATTTAAGTCTAGTAAAAAGAGAGAATGATATCAACATGAACAACAACAATAAAACGTGAAATATTCTTTAAAAAATCATTATGAGAGACAATACCAGCAGTAGTATCAGTTATATACCAATCTTTACAACAAAATCGAATTACAACGTTGAATATTATCTCACATTCTCGTATTGACTATATTATAGTACCAACCTGTGTATCGAACTCACTGTAGGTACGATATTCTTTCTATATATAGACTTAAGAACAACGAACCAACGAGTTCTCACTGTACATAAATACTTAGGGATATTGTTATCATGTTTACGAGTTATTCCTCTGTTTGATATCAAGGATATCTAAAAATACTTGAATATAAGAATATTATATTTGCTTTTTTATTTAACAATATTTTGAGTTAAATTACAAGATACCGGATACAGATACCAAAAAATGAAAAAAAGAGTCACGCATATAAGAAATTGATCAACGTAATCAGAGTCATGACGCAAAACACGCCAATATTTAATTTGTTTTACGGCTCCGATTCTCGCGAGGCTGCCGGCTGTTCCCTGCGAGAGTGCAGTGCGCATTGCTGAATTAAATCGCTCAAAAAAGGTGAAAATAGCACATGAAAAACAGACTTGTCGTACCAAAAATATTTCTTATCTTCATAGTGTAAACCTCTGTAACATTAAAAATATGTACTGGTCGGCAAAACAAATTACAGGCTCCATCAAATTCCAAATTGAAAATATTTTGATGTGCCATGAATATATGCTATCGAAAATGTGCACAACTCTAGCAAAAGAAATGGCTTTTC
>NC_051417.1:808218-808489 GCF_015228065.2 Penaeus monodon
CCCGCGTCCGGCCTCCTGTTCCTTGGAATGGCTTCATTACCTTCCGCGTGTTATGGGTTACTCTTCCAGTAAGTTCTGCCTTTACTGCGCAAAGCATTATTTTTTTCACGTATGCTCTCCATGTTGCTAAATTTATGTGTTGTTATTCCCTTTGCGTTTATGCCTGCTTTCTTTTTTAACTCAGTTTTGTTTCTCTGTTTTACTTTCTCTTTTTCTCTCTTATCGAAATTTTGTGTTTCTTGATCTTCTGTTTTAGTTCTAATTTCTCAGC
>NC_051417.1:808511-809402 GCF_015228065.2 Penaeus monodon
TTTATTTCTTCTTCCCTGCCGTAGAGAATCAGCCCTGGCCTCTCGCCCTTCCTTCGACCATCATTCCACAATCCGCTCTAAAGCCTCTTGTAATTTATTCGAATCATCATTTGACGACACCCGCCGTTCCCCTCCGCGCTTGCCTCCTCTGTTTCCCTTTCTCACAAACCAATTTTCTCGACACGTGTCCCTCTCCCCCCCCCCTCCCCACGCTACACTCGTCCCCGATAACATCTTAATGCGTGAACCGGTCGAAATCCAACTCGCGATGGCCGGAACCCACACGCGTTATGCGGCCCTTTGTCACGGTTCGGAGGGCGCTGAGCTGGGGGAGGAGGAGGGGGAGGGAGGTCCGTGCCTGCTCGTCTGGAGCTTTCGGGACTCGAAATGCACTCTGTGTTTTTGCTGCTCTTTTTAGGATGACAAGGGATTCTGCTTCAGTTCTATGTGTGAAGTGCCATTTTTTTTTAGATGCGAATACGTATTTTGTGTGTGTGGAAATGAGCCTTTTTTCCCTTATATTTAGCGTAGAGAACCAGGCTTTGGGCTAAACCTATTCCGGTTTAACATGCGTGAAAAAGACCTCTTGACTTTCATGCCTTGCTGTCCCGGAACCGTTTGCAGCGCAGCTCGATGGCTGGCGTCTGCTGATTACCAATTTCAGGTCCGCGGCGCAGGGCGATGGGTATGCCCTCGCCTATGGGCTCGCAACGTTAACTTTCCGTAATAGGGCTTAATAAGTTCACGCAGAAGGCGACAACTCTGCGGCTGATCGAATTAATGGCGAAGCTGGTATGCCATGCAGCGCGATATTACTCCATATTGCCTTGCCAGAAGAAGAAAAAACATGTAAATATCTTTTATGGAAAATAAAGAAACCAAAATAACAAA
>NC_051417.1:809503-809746 GCF_015228065.2 Penaeus monodon
TATAATGAAAACACTCGCGACAACCGCAAACAGAGTCACAGAATAGAGCGAACAGTGTTTGACAAATTATATTAATTCGGCAGAACTTGAGCGCGACACAAGTCCATCGCAAACCGCCAAGTTGGATCAGCAATTACAACTTGGGTCACTTGGTGCGGAGGCGCGAGATGCGGGCGCCCTGCCCTGCGCTCCTTCCGGGCCTTCGGCGGATATCGCTCGCAGGGAGGCGCAGGAGCCGACCGC
>NC_051417.1:810747-812116 GCF_015228065.2 Penaeus monodon
ACGGAGATAGACCTTCCCTGCGCTGCCGCCGCCGCGTGAAATCAATGTCCAATGGCTTGTCTTTGATTGCTTTTTGCAGCATCACAACACCTTTGCAACTTGCGACAGTGAACAGACTGACGTCTCTGAGCGAAAGCAACTGAGAGAACACAACGCACACCTCGCCTCAGCGCCGAGTTCTTTCTTGAGACTTACCTCGAGGAGTCGGAGGCCTTGAGTTTGGTGGAGGTTGTAAGTCGCGAGCTTCTCGGGAGCGACTCTGACCTAAGTCTGTCCGCACTGAACTTGGCTGCTGCGACAACGAGCACGACTCTTGTGGTGCAACTTAACGAAGGAGATGAATGGCTGAGAAAACACTGAGACTCAATAAAGCTAATTGGAGGCTTGGTTTCACATCCTTCGTTCCATTATTGGCATTGTGCTTTGCTTCCTCGTTTTCTCATTTTGCGCGACGAACAATGCACTCCTGATGTCCTATTAATCGTTTAACAAAACTAACATTTTATGATAAAAGTAGGTCATGTAAATGAAAAATAATTTTCTCTGATATTCATGTCATGACAGAATTTCAAAGCATCCTGAAGTTCTGAAATAAAAGTACCACCGGGTGAAAATTCTCCGAGAAGAAGCTTATGAAAACTCGTGAGCTCTCAGGCCGAAAGACCGACACACCTTCCCTCTCCAAAGCTATCGCTTCAACTAGGGGGTTCCTCTCTCAGCACGTCCGCCAGCGCTCGCCCAGGCGATGCCGTGGTTGAGGGGAAAACATGTCATACGACCGAGCCCAGCACAAGTCGACGAGGGGAAAAAGTTCTAATCTTGGTTGCAGTGCAGGTTTAATGAACTCGTGCGTTGCGGCAAGTATTTTGTCGGTATGCGTAAGGTGTCATGGAATAATCACACTGTAAAAACCGGATGGAAGGAATCCCTAGCGTGAGTCCCTACTAATCCGTTTAATACACTTTCTGGAGAAGACTGATATTAGCGTCAGGAGCAAACCCAACTTTACGCATTTTACTTCTGTAATCAGTAAATGCCTGTTTACTTTCCAAACCCTATCATAACCAGCCACCTACTTTATTTCATTCGACTTTTTCCAAACATTCTAAAATGATGTGATTTTACAGTTAGTATTCAGTAACACACCGTTACTAAATGAATCATGGAAGATACCAACAAGTCCCGAGGTAATCATTTTAATCATCTTCGCCCTCTTCTTTCTCTTTACCTGTCTTGTAACACTCGTTTGGCCGTGAGAAACGCCGTAGCAGTCAGGGCAGCCCCGAAAGGTCACACGGGTATAATATATTAGCGGTTGGGTCAAGCTTCATGAGAGGTAAGTAGTCCATGCTTTTCCCTGGAACGAATG
>NC_051417.1:812687-812923 GCF_015228065.2 Penaeus monodon
TCCTGTACCATCCGACCTTCCTTCCTCTGTAAAGCATAAGCTCACTCTTCCAAAATGCAACATGACGTCACTTGAGCTGCAACAATCTAGGTCCTGCAACATGCGGTGAATTAATGATCTGAGGTTGAGTTCTGACACTTGGCGCTGGATGTTGCATGCACGGATCCTGTTGCGAGCACTGGAGTCCGGTTGGACAGAGAGCTCGTTTACACTTGCTGTTTGTCTGTCTGTCGATT
>NC_051417.1:814414-814484 GCF_015228065.2 Penaeus monodon
AGTGCTTCCTCCGGCCTCTTCCTGCCATTGCAGTGTCTCGCTCTCTCACCAGGAATCAGGTGCTCAAGCG
>NC_051417.1:814790-815021 GCF_015228065.2 Penaeus monodon
TACCAAATATATAAGTTGCCACAGTTAGTTCACTCGATATTAGGCACAGAGAAACATAAAGCCCTGGGATATCAAAAATCCGAGTCCCATTAAAGTCTAGTTCTGTTAATAACGGAAAAAAGTGTGTGTTTTTACGTAATCTATGGAGGTGTGTAACGGAGAGAATAATTGCTACTCGACCACCTGTTTCGAATCATCTGCCTTTGTTGATTCCCTCAATTATGAAAGGCG
>NC_051417.1:816689-816835 GCF_015228065.2 Penaeus monodon
CGAACGTAGTAAATAAATTATGAAGAGATGGATTAACGAGAGGGCAGTGTGTCTGATTAATTAAGTCAAGAACGACTGTAAAACACTACAGGTTTATCGATGTTGCCTTAACATTGCAACATCCCCTTTGAGCAGATGCCTCCCAT
>NC_051417.1:817222-817845 GCF_015228065.2 Penaeus monodon
AAAAAAAAAAAAAAAAAAAAAAAAAAAAAAAAAAAAAAAAAAAAAAAAAAAAAAAAAAAAAAAAAAAAAAAAAAAAAAAAAAAAAAAAAAAAAAAAAAAAAAAAAATTTTCCAATTCAAAAATAAATTTTTAAATTTTAAACAAACATTTCTTTTAAAATCAAAACATTAAAACCATACATTTATATTTCCCTTAACAATTAAAACATTCCCCTTTACAATCCTCCCATAAACTAATAAAAGCCACAAAAAAAACAAAAAAAAAAAAAAAAATTTTTAAAAAAAAAAATAAGATCCAAAAAAAACCACAAAACAAAAAAAAAAAAAAATAAATTTAAAAAAAAACAATAATAAATAAAAAAAAAAGAAAAAGGGGAAAAAAAAATAACCCCAAACAAAAAAAAACCCCCAACCCCAAAAAAACAATACCAAGGGAAAAAAAAAAAAAAACCAAAAAAAAAGGAAAAAAAAAAAGGGGAGATAAGGAAACAAAAAAGAGAAAGGGGGGGAAGAAAAGGGGGAAAAAAAAGAAGAGAGAAACAAAGGAGGGAGGGGGGGAGGAAAAAAGGGGAAGAAAGGACGGAAAACATAAGGGGAAAGAGGAACAAGGAAAGGAGAGAGGAA
>NC_051417.1:819522-819617 GCF_015228065.2 Penaeus monodon
GGGGGCAGTCGAAAAGAAAAACAAAAAAAAAGAACCCCAAAAAATTTTTTGGTTTTTTTAGGTGAATTATATAGAGAGAAACAAAATAAAAAGTT
>NC_051417.1:819833-820044 GCF_015228065.2 Penaeus monodon
AAATTTTTGCTTACAAAAAAAAAAGAACACGGGGTTTTTTGTTTTAAAAGAGTTATGATAGAAATAACAAAAAATAATCCATTTACAACAATTATTATCACCATTACGTTAATGATGATGATGTTTAAAAAGGAGGGATAAAAAAATTACGGAGGGTGATGATTATAATCAAAAAAGGGCCCTTTAAAAAAATATGACCTTTAAAAATTAA
>NC_051417.1:823111-823500 GCF_015228065.2 Penaeus monodon
AGAAAAAATATGTCACATAATGTATTGTTTAGGAAGTAATGAGACCTGTAATAGTTTTGTTTTAACTGTAACATTCCGTTTTCTATACTCTTCAGGGCCGGACCAAACAGAGGGGAATGTAAGAGCACTTATGTGATTATGCATCGATGTTCTGTAAAGATATAACTGAACATTAACGAAATTAATGTTTTAATATATAGGGATTTACATATCTATAGCTTTCATTAGCAGAACAAATATAAATTATATCGTCATTTAAAATTGTTTTTAGTCGCAGTTAATATCACATTTCCTCGAGTTGAGAGGTTTTAGCAGGGAACATAAGATCCGCTGTATAGTGGATGGGTAAGTGACTCATATTGTAGCACAAGTCTTCTCTGAAAGTAAGA
>NC_051417.1:825029-825121 GCF_015228065.2 Penaeus monodon
GAAATACAAGCAGAGGAGAAGAGAGGCAATGGAAGAAATAAAAAACTAAGTGTTGGGTTGCATGTGACCAACAAACAGAGGGTTGGGTCGCT
>NC_051417.1:825760-826239 GCF_015228065.2 Penaeus monodon
TCATAAAATATAAACAAATAAAACAAAGAGAGACGTATTCGCTTTAAACACACGTACCTTTATGCAATACCACTGATATCAATCATTCAGTCTGCGTCGGCGCGCGCCAAATCGCTGACGATGAGCAATCATTACGAATTTGGCGGGAAATTGAATGGAAAGATAAATCTAGGCCAGCTGTCTTTGATCAGATATACAATGTGAAAATGTGTTTAATTTCCCTATTTCTGTTTTACTTTTCACAAAATCCCCGTTTCAATAGAGATGTGATATTTTTTTACCGGATAGCTTTTGCCCCCCATCCCATTTTTAAAAATTAAAAATTGGCATTTCGCTCGAAATGTTCTTGATTTGTCAGATTTTGAAAATAGGCTACAAAATGAGGTCCATCCGTGCTAGGTCTAGTTAAAGGTGTGGTTATTAAATATACTATATATTATTTGTTCAGATATGTATTACTCTGTGTATTCAGTCCCACG
>NC_051417.1:826330-826477 GCF_015228065.2 Penaeus monodon
TCTCTCTCTCTGTGGTAATTCTTGTGAATCGAAACTTTCCAGCTAAATCGATCTTCAGGGGGCGTGGCTCATTTGTCTAATTGTGGGGCAATGACTGGAAAGCATAGCTAAATAAGTGACATAAAATGAATACAAGGTCAAGATAAC
>NC_051417.1:827532-827673 GCF_015228065.2 Penaeus monodon
GTTTGGGTTTGGACCGGAAAAAGGAAGGGAAAATGGCTTTAGCGGGGGAGGGAGGGGACGAGGGGGGTGAAAGAAGAAATCCCGGGGACAAGAACCCCGGCCTTTTGGGGGGGAAGGAGGAAAGAGAGGGAAGCCCCCCGA
>NC_051417.1:828881-828958 GCF_015228065.2 Penaeus monodon
TGTGGTGTGGGGGGGTGGTGTGGGGTTGTGGGTGTTGGGGGGGTGGGGGGGGTGGGGGGTTGGTGGGTGTTGGTGGG
>NC_051417.1:829886-830203 GCF_015228065.2 Penaeus monodon
AGGAGAAAAAAAAAACTAAGACAGAGACTTAGTACAGGTAGAAAGAAATAGATGAACAGGTACAAAAAAACATCTCATCGCAGCGCACACAGAGAAACAAAAAGCAAAAAAGTTGTGTGGCGCGCGCACGTGCATCCTATATGCAATAAAATGATTTTTTCTTTTTTTACTTGTGTCAGAATGTCAAATGTGACGCCGCGTCCCGACGGAAAACGATGCGGCAGCGCTGTTCATGAGCAGAGAAATCGATACCTTTAATCTTTTTATCCAACGGGTTCAAGATACCGACATGGCGCTTAGATGTAAAGGATACGTAC
>NC_051417.1:830943-831807 GCF_015228065.2 Penaeus monodon
TTACCTCCAACACACAGACCGTTTTGCCCCCCCCCCCACCTCGGCCATCCAAAGGCTCCCCCTAATCTCTGCTGCGTAGTCATCCGTCGCAGTCATCCGTCGTAGTCATCCGTCGCAGTCATCCGTCGTAGTCATCCGTCGTAGTCATCCGTCGCAGTCATCCGTCGTAGTCATCCGTCGTAGTCATCCGTCACAGTCATCCGTCGTAGTCATCCGTCGTAGTCATCCGTCGTAGTCATACGTCGCAGTCATCCGTCGTAGTCATCCGTCGCAGTCATCCGTCGTAGGCCTCCGTCGTAGTCATCCGTCGTAGTCATCCGTCGCAGTCATCCGTCGTAGTCATCCGTCTTAGTCATCCGTCTTAGTCATCCGTCGTAGTCATCCGTCGTAGTCATCCGTCGTAGTCATCCGTCGTAGTCATCCGTCGTAGTCCTCCGTCGTAGTCATCCGTCGCAGTCATCCGTCGTAGTCCTCCGTCGCAGTCATCCGTCGTAGTCCTCCGTCGTAGTCATCCGTCGTAGTCATCCGTCACAGTCATCCGTCGTAGTCCTCCGTCGTAGTCATCCGTCGTAGTCCTCCGTCGTAGTCATCCGTCGCAGTCATCCGTCGTAGTCATCCGTCGTAGTCATCCGTCGTAGTCATCCGTCGCAGTCATCCGTCGTAGTCCTCCGTCGTAGTCCTCCGTCGTAGTCATCCGTCGTAGTCATCCGTCGTAGTCATCCGTCGTAGTCATCCGTCGTAGTCATCCGTCGTAGTCATCCGTCGCAGTCATCAAGGGAACTGCTTCTCACCCTCATTCATTTTCCCGGGAGCTGCGGGAGGTATGTGGCAGGGAGCCCCCTCTGCCTATGGGACGGGAAGGCA
>NC_051417.1:832612-832787 GCF_015228065.2 Penaeus monodon
TCAATTTCTTATAAAGGGGAAGGACAGGGAGGGAGTTCATGGAAAGAGAAAATTATTGTAATATTCCCTCATTTTGTATGAGGCGGTTGAAAGCCACCGGCGCTACGATAATGCGATAAATTGCTAGTCGTTTTTTTGGGAAAGAGAGCTACGATAATGCGATGGGGTTGGTAGT
>NC_051417.1:833759-834089 GCF_015228065.2 Penaeus monodon
TCGCCTCGACCTTTAGAAGATCAGGCGTTCCATAAATAGAAAAAAAACTCGATAGAAGAGGCTATTTAATATTCCGAAAATTAATAAAAAATATAAAGATGTTGATGGTAGTAATGATAAAGATGACGGTGACAACAATGACAAAGACATTGGTGAAGCCGTCAACAATTAAAATGAAGATACATATGCACATAATATTTCATCATATTAATAATTTTGTCTTCCGAGAACCGACTAGCTGGATGAATATTTTAGAGGTTTGTAAATACAAATGCTTCAAAGTCTTTTCTCTTCCATTGTAGTTCTGTCTGATTTATGATTTCAGATTTC
>NC_051417.1:834323-834658 GCF_015228065.2 Penaeus monodon
CTCTCTTTCTCTCGCCTGCTTTACTTGCCCAGGTATTGCTATCTCTTAGAATTAATCCTTCCAGAAATATAGAGGAAAACTGGAAGACCTAAACGTAATTTCAATAAGAGCAAAAGGCATGGAAATGAAAAATGAAGCAAAAATACATGACTTCGAGATCTCATTACTCTGCCAAACAAAGAGAACTAGAATGGTGTGCATCTTATCGCTATTCATTTAAAGCAAAACTGGACAGAAAGACTTTAGAAATACAGAGAAAACATATGTACTAAAAATAAATCTGAGACCAATAAGGTGAAATGCCATCAATTAGTCTCTGATAATCTCATCCGTCT
>NC_051417.1:834694-834771 GCF_015228065.2 Penaeus monodon
CTCTCTCTCTTTCATCTATGCTTTTCTCAGGATATTTTTCCATGCTGACTGAATGACTTCCTTCACATATATTTGTC
>NC_051417.1:834833-836556 GCF_015228065.2 Penaeus monodon
AATCCATGTTATCAGAAGCAGCCAAGAGCGGGGATAAACTATTCCCAAGTTGAAAAAAGAAAGAAAAAAAATCCGTTGGCCTTTTCGGTGCAGTCTCCCGGTCTCTCAGAAGCAGAGCCGCGGACTCAGGGGACCCGCGTATCCTGTATGCAATATCAGGTGAAGGCCAGTGTTTGTTTATTCATGGTCCTTGTTTTCTTGATCTACGATGCATTGTCTTTGCTTGCTGATATTTTCGACAAAAGGGAAGTCATAAAGTTAATCGCATTTGTAAATGCCACAAGGTAGTCACGTGCCCCAGACGTGGTCCTGTAAATACAAAGAGAAATATTTCTTCAGATTCCATGTTTCACACTACGTTAACATCGTACTATGTGCACGAGTATTGTAGTATCAGCTTTGAAATATATATTTTGACGGTGTGCGACGTGATTCAAGGGAAAGACTAAAACGAATTAATTCCGTTACGGAAGTTTCGAAACACTTTCCTATTTCTAGCCGTCTTTCAGGTAGGTGAACTCCATGTAACTTTTCAAAATAATTGTTGTCGATATGTGTGTTATAGACAGTAGCTATATTTTCCAATACAGTGTTAACATGGTTTAAACTTGAGATTCCTGTTTCTGACCGACTTCTGGATTGAGAATGGACATAAGCTGAAAGATTTAAAAAGGAGGGAGAAACCGGCTTGGACACCATTAACTCTGGAACACAAACCTATTTTGTACCGTAAACAGATACCCATTTTTTGTAATGTCAAAAAAAACATACTAATACTCAAAGTTCATTATATATAAAAATATCCACTTAAACTTCTTCAAATTCATGATCCCACTTACTTTCTCAACTGATACATCAATGATGCTAGGAAATTTAAAACAAAGTAACTGTAGTTTGACATTTCTTGTAAATGATGTAGAAAGGACATCTCCAAACTCCAAACAACTAAATGAAAATAACCAAGCTTCCAGAGTAAAGTGGCTCCTCGCTAGGTCACATGGAAACAACTCAACTGGAGACGACTCGGCCCTCTGGTAGGCAAACTGTATGAAACACAATAAAAATCGTATGGGAAAACAAACGTGTTCACAATCCGAAAACAGAAACAGGCGAAAACCAAACAAGAGGAATAGACGCGCACTGCCACCACAACAGAGGGCAGCCACACAGAGATGGACACCAGGACTGTGGCACGCATTGCAGGTCTTGGGATAAGCAAGACCCCTAGTTTGTAAAACAGGGGTAAGACAAGGGAAGGGTGCAAAATAGGTCACGTCTTGTTATCTGAGGACACTCTCAAAATATATATTCTGTCGCGCTTTATTTTTCATATTGGAACTATACAACTATAAAACAACTATACAACTATAAAATCAGGAAAGAGCATGTGGAAGTGGTGTTTTGTTTTATATATTGATGGTAGTTGGTGATTCCTTACTTTGTAATAAGGTAAACATTATTGCGAGTTCTGTACAGAGGACGATCCACTGACATTTCAAAAAGACGGGGTATTGATGTTATATTTTGAAATCCGAGTGAGAATATTCTCCTCTTTACATTTATTAACAGATTGTTTTCTAATATTTTTTAACGAAAGTGATTCTTTGTTTGTGATAGGAAAAAAACTGACAACTATTACACAACAGGATTTCTTTTATTGTGCATGTTTTATTAATTATACCACTGGTATTTTTTCTCATTACAGGTCAAGCGTGAAGGTTAA
>NC_051417.1:837348-837778 GCF_015228065.2 Penaeus monodon
TCTGTGACGACGCTCACAGAGCCCCAGTAAATGTCTCACAAGCAAATGATAATAAAAAGCGAATCGGCCATTGCGTTTGGCATAGAAAAGTCATTTGGAAAATTAGGATCATGGCAGTAATTCTTATTTTTAAATGTACCAGGACGGTTTAATAGATACAGTTCATTAGGTAAATATGTATAAACATGCATTCTTAGCAAGTCCGGTTTATGTGTCTACAAAACGAAAAATAAATTTAGTTTTTTGATAAAATGTAAGGACCATTACCAATGCTTTTAAAATTAGTTATAGTAATTTTCATTCACACTTAAACAGGAAATTTGATATTTTGTTGTTATATCTTTTTCAAACAGTTGCTTATTTTCCAAATTTTATTCTGTTTATGAAATCCACATATAGGGTCGTCATAGCTCTTTGGTTGTCCTGGCTC
>NC_051417.1:838063-838911 GCF_015228065.2 Penaeus monodon
CGCTGAGGAAGAATATAATGGTTGGTGCTCCCAAGGTCTTAAATTCAATCAATACAGGAACTTTGTCCTTTAATATACTTGAAGTCTCTTTACAAGTAACATTTATTGTGCACCGACAGATTACTTTATGATTAATGCCTAGAATTAGAGCAGAGAGGCCAGGGTGATCCATTAATCATGAAAGTTTAAACGATAAAATGTCACTGAAAATCAAACTTCTGCTTGTGATTTGAGAGAAACGGAAAATTAGGTACAAAATGAGATCTGGACACAGCCATATCTCACGAGGCTTTGGATTCTGTGAAATACATAGGGGAAGGGGGTTAACCTCGATAACACGGAATTAGAGAACAAATTGAAGCGTTTTTGAAATAACGAGAACACTTGAGGCACGACAAAAACTTCCATGTATTGGTTTAGCCTAAGTTACGAATCTTTTCAACCGATAATTACACTATTTTATGATATTTCAGAGTAAGAACGAATATATGTGAGAGACTGTTTAACAAATCATTCTATTTAGATGTGTGAGATGGCTGTTACGTTAATATTGATTACTATTGTCATTATTCTTATTACATTTTTAAATTTCCTTTTATTTATCATTATCTTCAATCTTGACAGAGAGGAATTCAACAGCAAAAGGTTTACGAGATGTAAAGACGAAAATACAGCAATAAATTTCTCACGGCATTATATCTGTGCCAACTGTTTTCACACGAAAAAAAACCGAAAAACTGACCTTCCGCACAGAGAAAAGCCTTGAAGCAAGAGACAACCATATTGGATTCTGGACATGAAGCACAGACTCTCCTTCGAGGCAAGTCAGAGGAGAGAGAGAGAAAGGG
>NC_051417.1:840149-840534 GCF_015228065.2 Penaeus monodon
TACGTAATTGTTTCAGCAAAATTTACGGCAGAAATAATTATAGAATGAGCGTTTAAAAACTACGGAATTTAAAGCGTCCAGAAAAGGAAAACAAATGTTTACCTTGCGAGGCGGAAGGAGAGAACCTTAACTAATGGGGTAATCATTTTGAGATAATTAAAGATTTACAAATTTATACACGCGATTATTCTTCTAAATAAAAACGACTTCGTGATAATTGGACAGCTGAAGGATAGAGAGGATATTAGGCTAAACCTAATGAAAGTTTTTTTTTTGTGTGTCTGTGATAAAATCAATACATGCAAAGTACAGGTACGGTTAATGAGGAAATGCTGAAAAATATTATCATTGTTACTTTTACTACTACTTTTGCAGAGGTAGCGTT
>NC_051417.1:840769-840840 GCF_015228065.2 Penaeus monodon
ATGATAATAAACGTATTTTGCTGAGAATACTCGAATAAACACAGCTTTATGGATGATTAATATTTGTTGGA
>NC_051417.1:841689-842108 GCF_015228065.2 Penaeus monodon
AAAGCCGAGGCGCATTCAGCGAAGCGGCGTCACATGGGCGTCCGAGCGCTGAATGCGGAAGCGAAGCCATGACCGGCCATGAAATTTTACTCTGGCTAATTTGAGCAAACACTAAATGGAACGATTTATTTTTGTATGTACGTACTTGTACTTTTTATCCTTTTTTCAATTCTGGAAAACAAACAGCACCAGTGTATACGGACCAAGCGAAGCAATCATAGCTAACATCCATTGCGGAAAATGTATATCAGTCGAGTGTATGAACGCAGAAAACACATTCGCAGAGAGAGGGTATACATACTTGCTTGGTCGTTTATCTCTCCATCGGTCACAAAGATATACAGGATAAAGAGTTAATGATTTATATGATTACTTACACACACAGCTACATACGTTTACACACATTCACACTCGCACAT
>NC_051417.1:842194-843765 GCF_015228065.2 Penaeus monodon
CGCTGCGACCTCGCCGTCGTCAGGAGCGCGGCGCCTTTTGGCTCTCTCAACGGAGGCGACAATGGCTCATCAGGCGGCGAAGGAGGCTCGGAGGTGCTAATTGAAGCGACGGCGCCGGGGGAGGGCCAAAGGGCGCTGCTGCTGATCACTCGGGTAGGAGGGGGCCTTGAATCCCTTATTAATTGCCGCGTGGGCGCCAGTGCCTCTGCGCGCCGCCCTTTAATTGCTTAGGAAACATCTTTGATTTACGTCCTTCTTCCTCTTAGACTCCCCCCCCCTCTCCCAGGGCTTGGAGACGGGGGGAGGGGAGGGGGGGGCTGCAGGAGAAGGACCAACGTTGCACAAAGCAGGAGATTTGGCAGACTAACTTCAGCTGCACTATAGTCCGCTGTGTGACTGAAATGTGAAGCGCGGAATTTGAGCATAAAAGTGAGAGGTGAGACTGCAGTGAGAGACTAATAATATATGAACTGAAGTCGATATGCGGCCGAAACTCGACTGTGACCGAAACGTGCCTGAAGCGTGAGATCTTCCGTGAGGGGAACTGGAATATGAAATGACACCGAACGTTTACTGAAGCTTAACTTATAGTGAAACTGAAGTGCGATCAAAGTATGAAACGAAAGTTAAGTGAAATTAAAGTATGACTTGCAAACTCCTCGTGAGAAGTTGCGCAACAAAGCCGGGCATCAAAGGGAATGGCTAATCAGTGAGGCCGAATCGTTTGCTCTTGTATAATTACAAACAGAAAGTGTGTTGAGAGCAATTAGCCAAGACGCGCAGAGGCTTTATTATAGACTGTGTTTTGAACTGTGAAGGAATAAATATTTTTAGAGTCGAAGTTTGGAGAATCTGAGATTTCCTTTTTATGCTTCTCTTCAAAAACCTGTTTCTGGAATTTAACGAATGCATTTCAGAGCTTTGAAGTTTTGAATTCGTTATGTGAGCGATTATGAATTATAAAGCGAACAAGAACTTGGAAATGGATAGCTCGACTTTCCTTTCGGGAATGATGGAAACAATCTTCATGGCTTTAAGAAATTTCAAAAATATATAATCTCCGTTCATAATCAATCAAAAACAAATACCTTTTCTCTTTTTTTTCGGACAGATAGGAAGATCCAGTGATATATTGACAGAAATGTACATGGACACAATCACTAATTGCAAATGATAATATTAATGACCATTAAGGTGAAATCATATACAATAAATGTTATGATAGCACTTGTAACATCAATTTCAATATTAGTACAACTACTCTTTCTCGTGATTCGAATGAGGATGCTTATCATTTAATCAACATCGTAATTACTAGAACAAAGTCTAATGATTTATGAACAGATCTGTTTGTACCTACTTGGTAAGTCCTTTTCCGTGCAAGTCGCAAATGTATTTATGGATCTGAGTAATGCCCTTTGTGTTAATTATGTTTAGATTCAGTGTTTGATTAATTCCAAATATCTCGGGACTCATCGCAGACCGGCAGCCAAAGATTATGCGTTTGCCTGGTGTGTTAGTCTCTACCTCTATTCCGTCCTTCTTTTCTCTCTTTATGTCTTTTCCCATAT
>NC_051417.1:844093-844391 GCF_015228065.2 Penaeus monodon
TTCGCTCTTTCTCCCTCCCTCCCATTTCTCTCTTTCCGAAAATACATGAATCCCATGAATCTTACAAAAGAGTTAAAATTCACAGTTCTTGTCGCTGGGAGGAACAGCAGCTGCTCGCCCGGAGAATGTCAAAATAAACACCAGCTGATATGGTTAGCGTGAACTTTACTTTTTTTCTCTTTTTCCTTTTTGTTTTTATTAGAATGATAATGAGTACTATCATTCTCACTGTTATCATCTTTACGTTCTTTCTCTTTCTATCTGTCTATCTCCTTCTCGCCCCCCTCAAAATTTCTCA
>NC_051417.1:845148-845341 GCF_015228065.2 Penaeus monodon
ACCGTATTAGCGGGCATCGCCTTTTCCTGTTTAGCGACCTTTTCCGCCTCTTCCGCGCACCTTCATCTTCTAACCGTTTGATTGATTCCAGGAATGATTAGCATTTTTTCTCAACTTCCGTCTTAGTAACTGGAATTAGTCCCGTGTGAGGATGGGAGAGTGGGGGGGGGGGGTAATGCATGGGGGTAGGGCA
>NC_051417.1:845584-846477 GCF_015228065.2 Penaeus monodon
CATGTGTGCGTGTACGTGCGCCAATCCAACCATTCACTCGAGCGCATCTTATGCATCCTGATTTCTCACAAACGCTGTCTGATTCCACCAGTATTTGCCTCTTTACGTATTTACTCACTCCCTAGGCAAAGATGCACATGGCAGGTTAGTGTTGATTGATAGCCAACTGACAGCTT
Source organism: Penaeus monodon (assembly GCF_015228065.2). NCBI lineage: Eukaryota > Metazoa > Arthropoda > Malacostraca > Decapoda > Penaeidae > Penaeus > Penaeus monodon. The sequence continues at coordinate 845,761 of NC_051417.1, forward strand.
TTTAGTCATGATCATTTATGAACTAACAAATTAGTAATTATCTGCAATTTACCGTTATTCAGACACCCTGCATTCAGCAAATCATCGCAAAACTGTCAAATGCAGGAGTACAGGAAACGCTAATTCATACCATGTGTAAATAGTCGAAACGATATCAGTCATTGCCATAATTGCAATTGGCGAATGCTTGGCACATTTAAGTGAACCCACGCCCTTTTTTTTCTCTTTTGCAAAATAGCATTATCAATGTGATCCTCGAATGAATTCGCTATATTCTTTTATTTCTCGCGCCGAAGTTAGCATGCGACCTAATAGCAAATCAGCGACCTAATTCGACCGGCACTCGAAGTAAATTGCAGCAAGCGAATGCAGGAGGGAAGAGGATACAAAGCCGCTGTTTGAAGTGAAAGTGTGTCAGTCGGAGGCGCGATGCATGGGGCGGGGGGGGGGGGGATAAAGGCGACCTGTATGACCTGCTGTTGCACGAGGTCGATAGCAGAAGGCTCAGTATGTTCGGGTGATTACGGTGCGTAATTGTTGAGGCTGTGTATTAGAATACCATGATATGCAGGCATCGGTAGGTGTCTTATAATATCACTGTGTAAAGTTGTCAAGTTATTGCATTATCATGTACCGTTGCTAAGTTACTGTCTCTGAATATGGGTTGTGTGTTATGTTTATTATTCAAAATGATTTTTATTATGAAAAGTAAACTTT
>NC_051417.1:847221-847527 GCF_015228065.2 Penaeus monodon
GCTTGGGGTCAGCCATCCGATTCCCTCACTGGCTCCCAGAAGGTCGTTTGTAATAAAGGCAATTAACGGTGCCAGCCATCGCCGCGCAGCTCGCGAGACTTTAAAGAGAACAAGAGATCTGCAGCTGATAACGGTCGTTCCGGCGCCGCAGAAAATACTTTATAGCCCATCGAAATGGTTGACTTTGTCTGGTTTTCACGACGAATATGGAAAATTTTACATGGGAGGGGGAAGGAGGAGGAGACTTTGAGGTTTGGCTTATACTTACCCTATTGTCACTTTCACTGAAGATGATAACAAGGCGAA
>NC_051417.1:848623-848721 GCF_015228065.2 Penaeus monodon
CAAGGCGAAGAGTATGAAGAAGGGCACCCTTCACCATAGGTTTTTAAAAAGAAGACGAAGTGAGGAAATCATATTTTCGTAAAAAGGCCTGGGATGAA
>NC_051417.1:848846-849820 GCF_015228065.2 Penaeus monodon
TAAACATCTAGGCAGCGGCGACATTGCATGCAACACGCAACTCGCCAGGCATGTTAAAAGACGTTGTTTTCGCGGAGGTGGCTGCATTACTTGGGTGCCAAAAGAACAAAAAGAATCATTAGCGTCCAGTGCAGCCGCGGCCTCATGAAGGAAAACCCGATGAACTCGCACACAAGTTTGGGGCTTCCGAGTGACGTGGAGGTTTGCCTTCGGTCTCCCCCAGAGGTCCCAGGGATGGCCATGGCTGGGGAATTGCTGTCTGTCCCTTTTCGCCCGATGTAGCCTTGTATGAGGGTGGGTCCATATTGTGCCTTTTGCCCAGTTGCTTGTGGCTTCAAAGGTGCAAAAGTTGAAGTTGCTTTCCCAGACGCGTCTCCTGCGAGCCACTTTCCCTTCGTGTCATAAACGGAGAGGATAATCTTCATAGGTTTATGCAAAGATATTTGAATATATCAGCCAAAGTGAGAATCGAAACTGCCGTCTCTTGCGACAATCCGCGTTTACTAAACACTGAAGATTTGACACGCGTATCCTGCCTTCAGCTAAAAAAAAAACATGAACTTTCTTAAGGCGCTTGGTACTTCACGAAAGTTGATGGAGTTACACTAAATGAAAACGCATTTAATTGAGAACTGCGTCTAAGTTCAGGGCCGCTGGCGAAGACAGCTTGGGTATCCAAATAAAGGGGCCGTGATGACGTATGCATGGCCGACTCTTGTGCTAAGTCCCTTTAACCCGAGGACGTCGTCTTTGAAGGGAAAGCGTACATTAAGTGTAACGGCCCAGTATAGGATGAAATAGCACTCTCGGTCGATTTAACCAGAATACATTACAATAGCAAAGGCGTATCCGTTGATTTGCATATGAGAGTGGGAGGGGGGGGTGCAGACCCAATTTGCTCACCGAATGGGCAAAATTCTTGCTTCTGTGCTGCCCTAAACACCTCGGCAGGGGGCGACGGATCCCCGCGCCTC
>NC_051417.1:849877-850028 GCF_015228065.2 Penaeus monodon
ACAAAAGTGAATGGATTCCTGGAGCCACTTTTTGAAATGTAAATAAAGAGTGTGGAATGAAAAACTTTTGATCTGATTAACTCAGCTGCAAAAGCCTTTGTTTGTTTAATCATAAGTAAGCACAGGGGAACTAAAGCCGGAAACAATGAGG
>NC_051417.1:850067-850214 GCF_015228065.2 Penaeus monodon
CTTGAAAGTGACAGCGTTGTCATCGATATGGAAATATAATCAAACAGATTTAAAGAACTTTTCGTTCTAGAACACTCGCCCTCTGAATGCAGGATTTTATTAATTTAAAAGAACATATCTAAAACAAAAACAGTTTCCAACATCTGT
>NC_051417.1:850233-850854 GCF_015228065.2 Penaeus monodon
CGGACTAGATTATCTAAGCTGCATCACCCGTAAAACGACATGTATGATCAAAAAGGATGTAAAGAGAGAGTATTGTGTAGTGGCGCACAAAGTAAAGCTTTCGAAAGCTTATATAGTAATCTGTATTATCTTCAGAGTCAGTACAAACAGAACATAAAGGTGTATATGAAATTTCAAAGGTTATAGCCTCGTATCGTAATATTGTGTTTAACAATGTTTGCAAATATTTTTCCAGTGATACTACAGTTTTGTTTCAGTTTCTCTATACTTGGCGCAATAAGGAGAGAAGAAATGGCAGTGACTTAATAAACGGTCATACTATATCCTTCAGTAATTCGTGCTAATTGTCACCCTCTTAACTGCGTGAGTCACATTTCGACCCATTTATGATTTTTACGTAAATTAATTCACCATGTGAGACACGTTGTAGTTATTTCTTGCAAGTTATACCTAGGAAGTAGTTTGTATAATGGACACCTTCCGTATAATCATCCATGAATTATTTGTCACTTATGTAATTAAGCTCCTTTATGTCAAGAAAAGGCGGCTTCTGGCTGTACACAGCATAAACTAGAAATAGATATGATGTTTCAAAGGGACAGGCCTTTTAACCATGTATTT
>NC_051417.1:851108-851484 GCF_015228065.2 Penaeus monodon
CGTTAGCTCGTACCTATTTTACTAGTTGGCTCGCATCCGTTATAGTCGATTTGTTTTCTTATTTCATTTTGTTAGACTGTCATGCCTTTTATTTAATTTACACGTGCCTGTTTCCTGCTTTAATTTCGTATTGATATAGCTGCTGATAGCTTTTGCACCAATGAAAAATGCACCTCATTAAATGCAACCTTAAATGTACCGCCCTTTTTCCTGTAGACCTTTGTCAGGTGTGTCACTGGGTATCCACAAACCCGCTCTCCCCTTTGTGGGCGGATGCGAGCATTGTTCGGCGCCATCATTTGTTCTGCGCGTGATCCACCCACCTAATCTCCGAGTGAAAGCTATCAGTTAAGTATCCCATTCATCATATTTTATT
>NC_051417.1:851790-852382 GCF_015228065.2 Penaeus monodon
TCTTATGAAAGTACCTGTTTTCACTTCTCAGCATCATATGTGGCGGAAGGTTATGATTATTTTCCGACCTTGCTTTTTTCTCCTGTTTTTCTTTTCTAGTCTTCGTGAAGTGTTTGTCCGTCTTGTGGGGGCTTAGTATTAACTGCTATTATTTTTGTATGTTCTCTGTGTCCCGTAATAAGTGCTATATATATTGTGTAAAAACGTTTTAGTTTTCTTGCACAGTGATACCTTCATGTATTTCTTTAGTATTTAATGCCTTATAATTCAAAAACTAAAATAACTATTTGAAGTGTTTGTATTTGAAGTGTTTGTATGGAATCTTGAAAAAGATGGGAAGATAAACTGACAACAATAAGATAAGTGTTCCGTCTATCCTCTTTCTTTCTCTCTCTTAGACCTAACAAACATCACAAACGAAATCCAGCCTCGATCACAAACGACGCTGACGCTTTCCTCCCAAACCAACAAAGAAAGGGGAAGCAATCTTGGCCTCGGCTCCGTGTGTCCAGAACCCACAAGGCGGTCAACTCTGGAGAACAAACAAACAGACTAAAACTTTGTGTTTGTATGGACGTCCTTCCTTCCTATT
>NC_051417.1:852429-852867 GCF_015228065.2 Penaeus monodon
TCCTAATGAGCAAGCCCTGGCCCCAAAGGAGTTGCCCCGGGGTCTAGACGTATTGATTATCTGGTCTATTAATCATTAATCGCAGAGTTTAGGCCTATGGGAAAACCATAATGGTAATGGATTTTCTCTGGGAAAGTTTGCTGTGTTAGTAAAGGTAATTATGTTGTGCAACTATTTGTGAGTGTGTGAGGTCTTCTCTTAGTGCTACCGGGGGATACAGGGTAAAAGCATGGAAACTAACTAAGTATCAAGTATCACGTCAAGTCGAAAGCGAGGACTCACGGGGACCGCCAGCGTTCTTGGTAGGCGATGGCGAGTCACGCGGTGGCGAGGAGGCGCGGCAGTCTGCTCTTGACAAAGGCTGGACTCCGTCTATTGTTCTAAAGAATGTTATGACCCACCTCGGTCATGGCATGGCCGGCGACACTTGCATGGGGC
>NC_051417.1:854217-854293 GCF_015228065.2 Penaeus monodon
CTTTTTTTTAACAAGTAGTTAATTAGGCTCCTCCATTATCGCAGCTGCTAACTTCCCCTCTCATTTCACCTCTTCC
>NC_051417.1:854320-854740 GCF_015228065.2 Penaeus monodon
ACTTTCTCTCTCCCGCTCTCCCCTCTCCTTTTTGCTCCTCCGTTCTTTCATCTTCGCCTGAACCCTGTTCCTCCCAGCCGCTATTTTTTCTCAGCTTCTTAATCCTGTAAAGAGCTCACCACGACTTGTAAACCTAAGCGGAGTTTTTCCCATGCTACCGTGTTTGTGTTGTGTTCCAGGTAAGGTCACGCCGCCGCCTTTAAGATTTCTTAATGAATTATGCAATTCAACAATAGGCAATAATTTTATGACAAGTAGCAGTAGTTTGCAGTGATAAAACATAGATGTTAATAACTGGGTCCACGTTACATTTTAATGTACGGGCATTTTTTAAATCTATGATATATAATGCAGTATAGTGAATATAACGAGATAATATATATTTTTTTGTGCAGTAGAACTGGATGCAAAATAGCGGAA
>NC_051417.1:855174-855648 GCF_015228065.2 Penaeus monodon
CTATATAGATATAGATAAAATCTATCTGTTATTAGCGGAAATATCAACAAAGACACGATAATAACGACGAACAAATTATCACTTTAATAACAAAGACGATAACAGCAATAACAATAGCCAATATCAAAAGCATTTTCCTCGACGTAGCAATAAGAAGCATGAGCAGCGGTTGAGACACAGTTAGCGAGAACTCTGGCACAGCGAGGAGCAACAGAGGAGATAATAATACCTGCAACGCGACAAATTAATACAAGGTTTTTCACTGATTTACCTGCAGGGAGCCAATGTTATAATGGAGACAGTAACAATTTATGGCAAAGTGATATTAGTAATGCTATATACCGTTATATAAAGTTTAAATTAGCTTACATTTGGTTTTACGCAGCAAATTAATGTTGGGTTTTGCGAAGCCTATGTAAGCCTGATAGATATAGTTGTATAAAAATACAAGTAAACCAAGCTGAAATGGTGGTT
>NC_051417.1:855884-856148 GCF_015228065.2 Penaeus monodon
GAGTCAATTTGTAAAACAAGGCAATAACCTTAATTGTAAATAATCACCCAATCTGATAAGTGTTGAAGCAATAATTAAGAGTCATTAAGAACTGATAATCCATGAAGTGATTTCGGCTGATCTTTTTTCTAATGACTATCAGATGTACTCCAGAATTACATACTCGTATCAATTAAAAGCTGAAGAAAATGGAAAGACATTGAGACATACAGGCATCATTAAAGGGACAGAGCCTATCAAACAATAAACAGACACGCGAATCTC
>NC_051417.1:856676-857045 GCF_015228065.2 Penaeus monodon
GGGGAGGGGGGAGGGGAGCGATTGGAGACAAGGGTAATCAGCTTAATGTAGGTTTAATTGCTGTCCGCCTCCAACAAGGCAGAAGCGAATAGATTTGGTTAATGTAACAAGCGACATGGACGGCAGAGGCCTCTCATCTCATTATGCAAAGGTTAGAAGAGGAAGATGAGTATCAGAAGACCCCAAAAGGTCGCACGGAAGGACAACACGAAGGAGACTGCGCTCCACAGTGTGGATTTCTTGAAGTAGTTTGATTGGTGAAAACTTTGGCAATATTTAGTGAGTACTGTATTCCATGTAGTTTCCATGATGATTATGGAGTTAATGTATTTTCTGAACGTCTATATTTTTATGTTTATAGAGGCTAGT
>NC_051417.1:857194-857618 GCF_015228065.2 Penaeus monodon
ATATTTTGTCGAGTTTACGGTCATGAATTGTTTAAACAATAGGTTCCCCGCACGCATAGATACTGGGCAAACACCTTAGCACTACCATCTCTAATCCGGACAAGGACCTTTAGTAAAAGGTTTCAAATGCAACCATGTATGGCAAAAACAACTTCACATCCTTGATGACACAGAGTAATGTCGTTCTGTACAGCTAATACGATCTCTAAATACTCCAATTAAGAAAGTTCATAGTTCCTGACACGAAACTAATCTATCAAAAATGACCTAATGTGATGGCCCAGAGTCCATGAGTCCATACGCCTTTGCCCAAACTGCCTGTGAATGGCTAGACCTGTAACAACTACTCAAAATACTCAGCCCTATGGGCTCGCATAAAACTTCATCATCAGGAAGGTTTAGTGCCGAGTGAAGGTCATTCAGT
>NC_051417.1:858008-858530 GCF_015228065.2 Penaeus monodon
ACTCGGACGTGAGCTTGACGGGCTTTTCCAATTCCCAAGCACAGCTTGGGGAATATTTTCTCCCATATTTTGTATATTAATGTTTTGTAAATAATCCATGAATGTCTGTTATAATAGAAGTCTTATTGCATCTATACATTATGTTCCATTATAATTTCCATTGGAAAATCCCCAATTTTGCAATAAGCAAACGCATTGCTATGAAGTTGCATTTTCCACTAAATAATTTATTATACTCTTTAGAATATGTTACAAATATGAATGTTGGTAAATATGTTCTTACCCACAAATTCCACTGCTTCTATATTTTACAAATACTGATTTTATGTCTGATGACAATTAAAATGAATACATTACCAATGATCCTGATATTATTTTAGTGGAAAAGATGAGGCCTTCAGAGATGGGGCAGAGCCAGCCATCTGCATCTCCCAACTCATGGAATAAAAACGTGTAAATGAATATGTCATCCTTCAATCTTATGAAATATTCCTCCATGGCTGCTCTTTTCATTATCTGTGC
>NC_051417.1:861181-861252 GCF_015228065.2 Penaeus monodon
ATTGAAACGTGGCATGATAGGCCCTGAGATATCAACCCCCTGTGGAACCCTGCGGTGGCCGAGTTATTTCC
>NC_051417.1:864403-864472 GCF_015228065.2 Penaeus monodon
TTGAAACGTGGCATGATAGGCCCTGAGATATCAACCCCTGTGGAACCCTGCGGTGGCCGAGTTATTTCC
>NC_051417.1:865230-865420 GCF_015228065.2 Penaeus monodon
ACATATAAATATACTTTATATTATTTTTTATATTTATATATTATTTATACTTTTATACAATAATTTTATTTTTTTATTTTTTTAAATTTATTAATATATAAAAAAATTTTTTTAATTATATTTTAAAAAAATTTTTTTATTTGTAATTAATTATAATATTTTTTATTATTATTATATTTTTAAAATTTAA
>NC_051417.1:869857-870020 GCF_015228065.2 Penaeus monodon
ATTTACGTATGAAAAATTATCACATCTTTCAGCCTAAGTAATTGAAACGTGGCATGATAGGCCCGGAGTATCTTTTTCCCCCTGTGGAACCCTGCAGTGGCCGAGTTTTTTCCAGCTTTTGACACAGTATGTGTTGTGTGCGTGTGGGGAGAGAGAGAAAAGG
>NC_051417.1:871160-871714 GCF_015228065.2 Penaeus monodon
ATGATGGCCGCCGGCCACCTCCCTCTCACGCACCGTATGAGGCAAAAGTACAGCTTTCAGTAACAAACGTTTGCCGGAAAAATACAGATCTCGTACCATTATGCAAATGTATTGCCCTGCTTACTGTAATTCCGCAAAATGTTCCCTAGTTGTAGGATATTTGCACGAGAGCCAGAGGAGGGAGGAGGAAGGGACGAGAGAGAGAAAACAGCTGGAATGTCATTGTACCAAGAGCAGGAACGCCGCTGTGGAATACGCAAGGTGCAAATTAACGGTTACACAAAGCATAACTATTTCTTGACTTTCTCATTTTCCTCCTTTTTTCTGCCATTTCGCCAGAAGCAGAATAACAAATAGACTCATTCCTCCCTGAGATTAGTGCCAAACGGAGGGAGAGAGTGAGAGTGTGTTCCCTCTTCCTCTTCTCCGCGTCCACTTAATCTTGCCTCTCTGGTATAACACAAACACGCGAATATTACATAAAATATAGTATTAGCTGGAGTGTTTGCTTCCGTGATTCACGTTAATGATGGAAGGAGATATACAAAGACTTT
>NC_051417.1:871765-871848 GCF_015228065.2 Penaeus monodon
CTAGAGGAAGGGATGGGGTTCATGCAGGGGGGGAATCTTAATCAATTAGTCAGTGTGATCATAATGAAGGGGGAGGGGGGGGT
>NC_051417.1:872036-872341 GCF_015228065.2 Penaeus monodon
AAAAACTATGCTGAAATACTAGTTTCAAGGCAAGGAGAGAGATGAGGAGGCTATACAACTCCTGTGAAGGTTGGCGTAAATTCTGGGCCAGGAAATGGAGCAGGTGGTAAAGGGAAGGAGCGTTAAAGGAGCCAAGAAGAAATTGGGAAATGGAGGGACAAGGAGAGAGAAAGCAGGGTCGGGGGAGACGAAGAATGGCGAAGGAAACTGAAGATAACCAGGGAAGGGAAGGAGAGGAGACGATATTGAATAAAACAGGAGAAATAGAACGGAGGGAACAGGGATAGGAAGAGACACGGAGCTTT
>NC_051417.1:873152-873267 GCF_015228065.2 Penaeus monodon
ATTACCCTGATCGGGGGCCAGATACACCGCTGGTCACTCGGTCCGCCTATACACACATAGCCTATGGCCAACCATAGTTCGCCTTGTACCGTCTCTCGGGTGGACTTCCCATGGG
>NC_051417.1:874866-875048 GCF_015228065.2 Penaeus monodon
TGAGGATCTTGGTGAATGGTCGGCTTTTCAAATGCGCTGGGCAGATGATCCGTTTGTTGGGTACAATGTCCAGGGCAATCCGCTCTGTATGAGCACTGCCCTACAGAAAGTAATAGAAAACTACTGTAGGTACAACCTTGCAAAGGAAATCACGGCAAGTCAGACTAACAGTTCTATCAGAT
>NC_051417.1:875929-876320 GCF_015228065.2 Penaeus monodon
CAACTAAACCTCCTAGAAGAGTAAGAAGAGCTAAAAAGCAAATATATAATTAGTGTAAAGAACAAATTTGACATTCTTGACACTTTAAATACGGCCGAGGAAAGGTGGCAAAAGATGAAGGAAAGCATCAACGAAGCAGCTAAGGAACACATCCCTATCACAGAGAAAAGAGCTAACAAGAAATGGATGACACCAGAGATCAAAGATCTCATGGAAGAGAGAAAGTCAAACAGGATGTACCAAAATATCGAGAAATGAACAAAACTATAAAGAAAAAATGCAACGAAGCCAAGGAAAAGATTGAAAGATTGAAAAGCACACCATCAAATTCATTTAGTACAAGCATCACAAAATTACAGAAGTGACGGGGAAGGCACCATCACCGAGATTA
>NC_051417.1:876927-877033 GCF_015228065.2 Penaeus monodon
TCTATTCACCCTCTGTCGAAGTCTGTTATAGATGCCAAAGCCTACGCAGCCATCAGGATGACACGAACCCAGCGATAATGACCCATTAAAAAATGAAAAAGCATGC
>NC_051417.1:877453-877886 GCF_015228065.2 Penaeus monodon
ATATTACCTAGCAATACTAAAAAAATACGCTCCAACATGTCTGGTCGCCTCTACTATAACGGAGGATGAATGCTGCGCACTGAACAAATACACAGAAGAGAATACTGGAGGCAGGAACTGTGGTTCACCAAGAAGATTTTGAAATATGGACTGAAAGGAAAACCAACCGCAGAAGTTATGGAATGCATGTTAACACACCATCATTAATGAAGACAATAGAATGAGAGACAAGGAAATTTCGTCGCGGTGGCTATCTGCAGGAAGAATATGGAATAGAACAACATTGCGTGTGGCCAAAATAGAGGGCGAAAAAAGCAGAGGAAAGACAGAGAATCTACATACTCAACATCCTCTACAACTATGTCAACTAACGTCCATACTAATGACCGAGCTGAATAAGAGGAATGATGACAGATAAGGCTTACCTTGGCGT
>NC_051417.1:882478-883152 GCF_015228065.2 Penaeus monodon
CTCTGTCATCATTCTTCTATCAGGCTCGGTATTAGTTATGACTTGTTAGGACATAGTTTGTTAGAGGCTGTTGTGTATGAATTCTCTGTCTTCCTTGCTTTTTTCGCCCTTATTTTGGCCAAACAGCATTGTTTTTCTATTCCATCTTCATGCAGATTATCTGCCCGCGAATTTCCTGTCTCTTTCTGATTGTATTCATTAATGATCGTGTGTACCCTAGCCATATCATAACTTCTGCGTTGGTTTTCCTTTCAGTCCATATTGTCAAAATCCTTCTGGTGAACACAGTCTCTCTGCCTCCAGTATCTCTTCTGTGTATTGTTCGTGCGCAGCATTCACCTCCGTCTATAGTAGAGTCGACATGGACAATGTTTTGACGTATTTATTTTCGTATTGCGAGTAATATTTCTGTGATAAATGTGGTTTTTAATCTGGCGGTAAGGTTTATCTTTGGCCATTGCATTCTTTTTTTAGTCAGTATCACTGCTTGAATCTTGCGTTTGTTATATCCCACGTATTTGAAGTTTTTACTCTGTTTTATTTCTCTCACCATTGCATGAAATTATTACAAACGGGAAACATTGGCTTGTTTGAGAATGACCAGGCCTTCTGTGTTTCTTTGCATTTAATTGTAATCCCTTTCTTCGCTGTTGACATTGATGTGGTAAGAAGGG
>NC_051417.1:883369-884563 GCF_015228065.2 Penaeus monodon
GTCAGGTCTTTGGCATATAATCAGACTTGACAGAGTGGTGAATAGATCCTCATGTCTCCCCCCTTTGTCAAAGGCCTTCTGAGCAGTCTATAAAACAGATATATGTCTTTAAGTCTTCCATTGTCTTTCTAGGAGCATATTAATTGTTAAAAATTGCGTTTCGAGTGCCCTACCGCCACAAAATCCAAACTGCGTCTTGAAATTTTCTGGTGATTTTCTTCTCTTCTGCACATGAGAAACGCTTAGAAGGACTTTGTTAGAATGAATCATAAGAATTATTGTTTATTGTTGTTCGCATTCTGTTTGTTCCAGGGCTTATTTGGTAGAAGCTATAGATACAGATTTTGTTAAATCATTGGGTAATTATCCTGTGTATAGATTGATCTGAGGAATTTTGTTATTTCATTAATTCCTACTTCTTGTAGAAATGGTATGAGTTTAAAGGGACATTATTGGTCCTGCTTGCCTTGCTTTTTCAGCTCGTTATTGCTTGTTCCAAACTCCTCAGCCCAGAATTGTGAACCTTCAGTGACAGTGGTTGACTTGGTGGTAATGTGTCCTCTCACATCTTTGTACAGTTTCTCAATACATTCTGACCACCTATTAGGATTTCATTTTTGTTCCATAAGAATTCCCATTCTTTGGATTTCAGACATCATAATCTCGGTGATGGTGCCTTCCCGTCACTTCTGAATTTTTGTGATGCTGTACTAAAGAATTGATAGTTGTGCTTTCAATCTTTCAATCTTTTCCTTGGCTCGTTGCATTTTTCTTTATAGTTTTGTCATTTCTCGATTATTTTGTTAAATACTGTTTGACTCTGGCCTCCTCGTACATGAGCGCGTGATCTCTGGTGTACTCATTTCTTGTTTGCTCTTTTCTCTTGTGATAGGGATGTGTTCCTTAGCTGCTTTGTTGATGCTTTTCCTTCATTATTTGCCACCTTCCTCGGCCGATTTAACAGTTGTCAAGAATGTCAAATTCGTCTCCTTTACACTAATAAATTTGCTTTTTGCTCTTTCTTGTTCTTCTAGCGAGTTTAGTTGGAAAATTTGGTTCCCTCTTGATGTCTCACAACTCCTTCAGCTTCCTTTCATGGTTACAACAACTGGGATGTGGTCACTGCACAGGTCCTGCCCTGGCATAGATCTGCATGATGTGATGGAGTTGCGATATCGTTCTTGCATTTAATAT
>NC_051417.1:885193-885459 GCF_015228065.2 Penaeus monodon
ATCTTGGTTGGCAATGTCATACTGCTCCACCTACGAGGAGGACGTTCCAGGTGGACTGGGAAACCTTTCATGCGGCTATCTGATAGGACTGTTAGTTGGACTTGCCGTGATTTCCTTTGCAAGTTGTACTACCAAGAGTTTTCTATTACTTTATGTAGGGGCAGTGCTCATACAGAGCGGATGCCCTGACATTGTACCCAACAACGGATCATTGCCCCAGCGCATTTGAAAAGCCGACCATTCCCAAGATACTCAGCTTGCCCAGT
>NC_051417.1:887443-887587 GCF_015228065.2 Penaeus monodon
ATTCTCCCATAGGCAAGTCCACCCGAGATACGGTAACTATGGCGAACTACGGTCGTCCATAGGTAAGTGTGTATAGGCGGACCGAGTGACCAGCGGCTATATCGGTACCCGATCAGGGTAAGTGAAGTCAAGGAAGGCAGTACT
>NC_051417.1:887978-888046 GCF_015228065.2 Penaeus monodon
GAATAGATTAGAGATAATCTATATAATGGGTATATGTCTATAAGCTCTATTTATGATAGGGAGAGAAT
>NC_051417.1:888527-888708 GCF_015228065.2 Penaeus monodon
ATAATTAAAATCCCACCCACATAATATTCCTTTTGCCCCTGAAAATCATGTTTGCTCCATCTCCTCCATGCTCTTACCTCTAATTCTCCCGCCCCCCCTTCCCCTTTCCCAAAACTCCGTGTCTCTTTCCCACCCTGTTCCCTCCGTTTATTTCTCCTGTTTTTTTTAATTCGTCTCCTCT
>NC_051417.1:888761-889180 GCF_015228065.2 Penaeus monodon
CGACCCCGCTTTTTCCTCCCCGTCCCTCCATTTCCCAATTTTTTCTTCTCCTTAAAAGCTCCTTTCCCTTTACCACCTGTCCATTTCCCGGCCCGAATTTACGCCAAAATTCACGGAGTTTTATAGCCTCCTTTCTCTTCTTTTCCTTGAAAAATGTATTTCAGCATAGTTTTTTTTTCATTGTCACCTCGTTATTAGTGCCTCTTTCCTTTATTTGTCACCATGAACTTTTATGTCATCCTCCTTTCATTATCATCGTCGTGGTCTCGTAGTCGAATCATCCTGACCAAACCATCGCTTTTTATTAAATCTCGTTATCACAGTACTTCGCGTTCTTTTCGATCCCCCCCTCCCCCTTCTTATATAACTGCTAAATTTATTAAATTCCCCCCTGCAGAACCCCATCCCTTTTCCCCTAG
>NC_051417.1:889231-889782 GCF_015228065.2 Penaeus monodon
TCTTTGTATTCTCCCTTTCCATCATTAACGTGAATCACGGAAGCAAACACTCCAGCTAATACTATATTTTATGTAATATTCGCGTGTTTGTGTTATACCAGAGAGGCAAGATTAAGTGGACGCGGAGAAGAGGAAGAGGGAACACACTCTCACTCTCTCCCTCCGTTTGGCACTAATCTCAGGGAGGAATGAGTCTATTTGTTATTCTGCTTCTGGCGAAATGGCAGAAAAAAGGAGGAAAATGAGAAAGTCAAGAAATAGTTATGCTTTGTGTAACCGTTAATTTGCACCTTGCGTATTCCACAGCGGCGTTCCTGCTCTTGGTACAATGACATTCCAGCTGTTTTCTCTCTCTCGTCCCTTCCTCCTCCCTCCTCTGGCTCTCGTGCAAATATCCTACAACTAGGGAACATTTTGCGGAATTACAGTAAGCAGGGCAATACATTTGCATAATGGTACGAGATCTGTATTTTTCCGGCAAACGTTTGTTACTGAAAGCTGTACTTTTGCCTCATACGGTGCGTGAGAGGGAGGTGGCCGGCGGCCATCAT
>NC_051417.1:891191-891314 GCF_015228065.2 Penaeus monodon
TGTGTCAAAAGCGGGAAAATAACTCGGCCACTGCAGGGTTCCACAGAGGGAAGATATCTCCGGGCCTATCATGCCACTTTCAATTACTTAGGCTGAATGATGTAGAATTTTTCATACGTAAAT
>NC_051417.1:894838-894937 GCF_015228065.2 Penaeus monodon
AAGTTCCCAATGAAAAAAGTACTACAGACGGAGGTACCGGGGGTAAATAAAATCCCCAAATAAAATAAAATTTTTCAAAAGATGGGCATTAATAAATCT
>NC_051417.1:901047-901211 GCF_015228065.2 Penaeus monodon
ATTTACGTAGAAAAAATTTTAATCATTTTAGCCCAAATAAATTTAAAAATGCATGATAGGCCCGGGTATCTTCCTCTGTGGAAACCCTGCTGGCCGAGTTTTTCCAGCTTTTGACACATGTATTGTTTGTTGCGGTGAGAGAGAAGAGGTGGTATGTGTGTATG
>NC_051417.1:902454-903042 GCF_015228065.2 Penaeus monodon
AAAGGAGTTGGCGAGAAAGCCATAAATAAGGCGATGATGGCCGCCGGCCACCTCCCTCTCACGCACCGTATGAGGCAAAAGTACAGCTTTCAGTAACAAACGTTTGCCGGAAAAATACAAGATCTCGTACCATTATGCAAATGTATTGCCCTGTTTACTGTAATTCCGCAAAATGTTCCCTAGTTGTAGGATATTTGCACGAGAGCCAGAGGAGGGAGGAGGAAGGGACGAGAGAGAGAAAACAGCTGGAATGTCATTGTACCAAGAGCAGGAACGCCGCTGTGGAATACGCAAGGTGCAAATTAACGGTTACACAAAGCATAACTATTTCTTGACTTTCTCATTTTCCTCCTTTTTTCTGCCATTTCGCCAGAAGCAGAATAACAAATAGACTCATTCCTCCCTGAGATTAGTGCCAAACGGAGGGAGAGAGTGAGAGTGTGTTCCCTCTTCCTCTTCTCCGCGTCCACTTAATCTTGCCTCTCTGGTATAACACAAACACGCGAATATTACATAAAATATAGTATTAGCTGGAGTGTTTGCTTCCGTGATTCACGTTAATGATGGAAGGAGATATACAAAGACTTT
>NC_051417.1:903093-903176 GCF_015228065.2 Penaeus monodon
CTAGAGGAAGGGATGGGGTTCATGCAGGGGGGGAATCTTAATCAATTAGTCAGTGTGATCATAATGAAGGGGGAGGGGGGGGT
>NC_051417.1:903364-903710 GCF_015228065.2 Penaeus monodon
AAAAACTATGCTGAAATACTAGTTTCAAGGCAAGGAGAGAGATGAGGAGGCTATACAACTCCTGTGAAGGTTGGCGTAAATTCTGGGCCAGGAAATGGAGCAGGTGGTAAAGGGAAGGAGCGTTAAAGGAGCCAAGAAGAAATTGGGAAATGGAGGGACAAGGAGAGAGAAAGCAGGGTCGGGGGAGACGAAGAATGGCGAAGGAAACTGAAGATAACCAGGGGAAGGGAAGGAGAGGAGACGATATTGAATAAAACAGGAGAAATAGAACGGAGGGAACAGGGATAGGAAGAGACACGGAGCTTTGAAGGGGAAGGGGAGGCGGGAGAATTAGAGGTAAGAGCAC
>NC_051417.1:904470-904549 GCF_015228065.2 Penaeus monodon
ATTACCCTGATCGGGGGCCAGATACACCGCTGGTCACTCGGTCCGCCTATACACACATAGCCTATGGCCAACCATAGTT
>NC_051417.1:906100-906264 GCF_015228065.2 Penaeus monodon
GTCGGCTTTTCAAATGCGCTGGGCAGATGATCTGTTTGTTTGGTACAATTGCCAAGGCAATCCGCTCTGTATGAGTACTGCCCCTACAGAAAGCAACTGCAAATTACTGTAGGTACAACATTGCAAAGGAAACGATGGCAAGTCAGACTAACAGTGTATCAGAT
>NC_051417.1:907139-907534 GCF_015228065.2 Penaeus monodon
CAACTAAACCTCCTAGAAGAACAAGAAGAGCAAAAAAGCAAATATATAATTAGTGTAAAGGACAAATTTGACATTCTTGACACTTTAAATACGGCCGAGGAAAGGTGGCAAAAGATGAAGGAAAGCATCAACGAAGCAGCTAAGGAACACATCCCTATCACAGAGAAAAGAGCTAACAAGAAATGGATGACACCAGAGATCAAAGATCTCATGGAAGAGAGGAGAAGAGTCAAACAGGATGTACCAAAATATCGAGAAATGAACAAAACTATAAAGAAAAAATGCAACGAAGCCAAGGAAAAGATTGAAAGATTGAAAAGCACACCATCAAATTCATTTAGTACAAGCATCACAAAATTACAGAAGTGACGGGGAAGGCACCATCACCGAGATTA
>NC_051417.1:912207-913839 GCF_015228065.2 Penaeus monodon
CAAACGTTCGTAGATCCCGGTCAGACCCCCATTTATTACGAATCAGTGACAAACCAGCTAGCACGCTACCTGAGCTTGTAGCACCTCCCCCCTTAAGGAAAACTTTTACCATAACAGGGGAAAAGTTTGTAAATATAATCGTTTAGCTAGCTGGTTAATACAGGTAAACATGCAAATACATACATACAGCGGAAGAAATATTAATCATGCTCTCGAAAGGGCATCTGCAATGCCATTATCCTTGCCCTTGATGTGAACAATTTTTATATTGAAGGGCTGAAGGGAGAGAGCCCACCTGAAGATACGCATGTTTTTGAATTTCACCTTTTCAGTGAACACTAGTGGATTATGGTCCGTATTCACAGTTATCGGATGAGCCGTGCATGTCAAATAAACTTTGAATTTTTCTCAAGCAAGCAGAATCCCCAAAGCTTCTTTTTCTATCGTGGAATACGATTTCTGAGAGGTCTTGAATTTATAAGAGTAACAGCACACCGGATGTAAAACGTCACTCGAATCGGGCTGAAAAAGAACCGCACCAACACTATTATTACTCGCATCTACGCTGATCGTAAAGGGCTTTTCTATGTCGGGAGCTTGTAACACAGGGGCACTGGCTAAGACGCACTTGAGCCCGTCAAAGGCGCTCTGACACTCATCTGTCCATCTGAAAGTACATTCTGTGCTTAGCAAATCAGTTAATGGAGCAGAAACTTGCGCAAAGTTTTCACAGCAGCGTCGGTAATAGCCGATCATGCCAATGAATCTCATCAACGCCCTCCTGCTTCTGGATACTGCAGAATGGCCTCGACCTTAGCACCAATAGGCGCAACGTTACCTTGACCCACGGCATGACCAAGGAAAGTGACGTAGGCGTGTCCGAACTCGCTCTTCTTTAAGTTGATGGTGAAGCTGGCGTCTGACAGGGCTTGGAACAACGATCGAAGGCGAATTCGTTGGTTCTCCCAAGTTTCGCTCTACACCACAAGGTCATCCAGGTAACATCTAACGCCCACTAGGCCACTAGTAATATAGGGCAGGGGCATTCCGGAAGCCGAAGGGTAATGCACTCCATTCCCACAGCCCCGAAGGAGTTACAAAAGATGACACAGGAACAGCACGAGGCGTCAGTGGCATTTGGTAGTAACCTTGTAGCAGGTCCAGTTTAGACAGGTAACGCGCCTGACCCAAGTCGTCTATGATGTCGTCTACACGTGGAAGAGGGTACGAGTATGGTACAGTAACGCTGTTCACCTTTCTATAGTCCACGCACAGACGGTAATCTCCCTCGCCCTTTGGCACCAGCACCACAGGGGATGCCCAGGGACTTAAGCTGGGTCGAATCATACCCTGCTCCAGCAATCGATGGGCCTCCTTTTTCAAGAACTCCCGCTTCCCCGTGTTGAGACGATACGGAGACATTATGAGCGAGCAGAGGGCAGGTGCGGGGCGTGTCAAAGACTTCCAGATACTCCTGCAGAAGAACGTTAATATTGGCTCAATTTTACTTTTCTCCAATTCATATTGACCGGCGGACATTACATTACCATCACCCTGAATTGCTGGAAACACTGATTCAACGTCTTCTTTACTAATTACTTTAATTCTAATCAACTTATCCAAGACAAGGTC
>NC_051417.1:914046-914383 GCF_015228065.2 Penaeus monodon
CACCACGATTATGTAATGCATCACAAAAGGCCAAGTAAACCAAAATAACCGCCATCAAAATGTGGATAACAAAAGGGAGCAATGAGAACTGCAATCACTCACACAGCAATCACTATAAGCCAGGAAGGAACATAAAAACCCCAAGCGAAGAAAGCAAGCCGCCAAGAAAAAACTTCGGCTGGCAACGCAAATGCACGACAGCCAAACGGACTAATTACTCATAGAAAGGCTTATGGCACAGCACTCGAAGCAACTGCCATTAGAAAAGCACACGTTAGCTATAAAAAGCTAACAAAGCAAATGGGCGAACATTCGTAGATCCCGGTCAGGTCCCCAT
>NC_051417.1:917142-917531 GCF_015228065.2 Penaeus monodon
TCTGCCCAAAGAATAAAACAAAAAACACAAACTTTGTCATTTGATCAGGATGTTCTTGGAGTTATATTCATGCGTAAAAACTATATACCATATGTTTTCAACTTTATATACACACCAAACAAAACTGGAGTTGAAGGCTGAAGTTTCAGCTTGACAGTGTTTTGGTCCAAAGTTTTCATAAGGAGGCAGGTTCTTTTCCACTCTGCCACATGTCCTCTTGGCTAAAGTAAAACCTCAGTGAACTATGTTTTAGCCTTACACAATATTTCTGATCAAAGTTTGACTCATTAAGAAGACAGCTTTTGCTCCATCCACTCTCTGCCACAACTGCTTCCCGGATGTCACCCTGTCTATGTAATTCGTATGTGGTACATGTTTTAGCTCCCTAG
>NC_051417.1:917720-917997 GCF_015228065.2 Penaeus monodon
ACCTTTTATGTGGCATAGGGTCAAGGCGCGCCAGTCAGCGGAGCCCATTGCTAATGAATGAGAGTAACTGCTTATTCATCGGCGCACAAAGCGGACCCTCAGCGTCGCCAGCTGACTTTTTCAGCGGGTCTTTGTGCACTTTTGACCTTCTGACCTGTTTTTTTCCTTTTCCTGCTCGACGCGCAAGATTTCTGAGCCAAGAGGAGTCCTTTCTTGTTTTTCCCTCCCATGAATGATTAAATCTTCCTGATGAGTGCAAGGTTCATTCTTTTTTTTT
>NC_051417.1:918026-918093 GCF_015228065.2 Penaeus monodon
AGAAGGATAGGGCTTCCTCTCCCTTTCTCTGTACGAGTGTGTAATTCTCTCTTCATTGCTCTTTCCC
>NC_051417.1:918255-918637 GCF_015228065.2 Penaeus monodon
TTTTTATTATTGTATTATTTCACATTTACACTTACTTGCGCTTGTGTAATTATAATGTGAGTTCTCCCGAATACAACGATCACTTACGCATCTATTTATCGCCCAAAAACGGAATGTAATTGGCCGAATAATCTTAATAGACTTGTTAGAGAAAAAAGTAAATAAAAGAGAGAGAGAAACAAAATAAAAACGAAAGCTCCTCTAGAGAAAAACGGTTCGCAAAGCATATAAAATTCTCGGGAATAAATTAATGACGCGTATCAGAAGGCGAAAAAGAGAAGGCTCCAATAAATACTGCGGGAAAAATGTAATCAAGGGGAAAAACGTAAAGGGAAATAGGTATGCAAACTAGGAAATGACTTTTAGATGGGGAACACTTGAT
>NC_051417.1:918976-919320 GCF_015228065.2 Penaeus monodon
GTTTATACGACGAGGAGGGACACGCGCCTGACATTCAAAGACAAATATTTGCGAATGCATTGAATACTGAACGATGTATGCAAGAACCGCGCATCACATGTCCATGGTATATATGCCTGGCGTAAAATAAACTGACTATCGTATAAAATTCGCTCAGTAATTGATAAGATTTCAATATTCATTGAATTTATCAAGATGAACTCGTCCTCGCTTCATTTATTTATAGAGACAGAAAGATTAGATGGCGATTTGGGATGATATGCAGATTTTTGGAGTCTTTGATATGATAATGCGTCTCGTATGGTTTACAGAGATGTAAGAAGCCCGCTTGCAGCTGCAGAATG
>NC_051417.1:919354-919448 GCF_015228065.2 Penaeus monodon
GTGGTGAATCGTCAAGCGAACAATTCTTTACGGCTTTTTCTTGCAGTAATTCCAATGTTTTTTATCACTCTTTTGAATTTATTTTGTGGAACAG
>NC_051417.1:919869-920034 GCF_015228065.2 Penaeus monodon
CTAGAAACAAGAAATCGTGAATGATTCAGCGGCATCTGAACAGCAGGGAGCTTTCGATTCGTGACATTTCCAGCAAGGAGCAAATGCCATCCTCATCCGGGACTTCCTTAACTCATTCAGTTAAATATCTCAGGCGAACCTTCAAAGGAAGTCAGGTGTGTCTCT
>NC_051417.1:920858-921010 GCF_015228065.2 Penaeus monodon
AAGGCATATCAATATACCGAAATATAGTTCAAATCAAATGGTAGATTTGTTTAAATGTTCATAATTCAATGGGAGGAATTAGCAAGCAGTTTCATCACCATGTCCTAAGTCGTTCGAGTCGTTGCTTTCCTCTTGCACGCGGAAGCAGACAG
>NC_051417.1:921188-921333 GCF_015228065.2 Penaeus monodon
ACAAGAAAGGAACATCGTGAAAGACGTCTAGGTTTGATTACTTATTCGACAGCGTATACATAATTGCCTCGATTCCATAATGATGATAATTGGGTTACAATAAGTAAGAAAAGGAAGGATTAAAGTGAAACGTAGATTTGAATTG
>NC_051417.1:921596-921689 GCF_015228065.2 Penaeus monodon
AGAATAAAAGAAATTCGTTGAACTAGGTTTTCTCGATTGCGATACCGAAGTAACATTTTCATTACTTGTATTAAAACTAATCTTGATAAATTG
>NC_051417.1:928270-928394 GCF_015228065.2 Penaeus monodon
GCCTTGTGAGGAAGGAGGGAACGCTATCAGACCCTTCAATCTAAAATATGGCTTATTACCACTTTTAATTCAGTAAAATTCTAAATACTACAGAAAATAATCTATCCATAATCCTCTTCATTGC
>NC_051417.1:928662-928843 GCF_015228065.2 Penaeus monodon
GCAAATTCATAAATCTTATCAATTACTAAGCGAATTCTATACGATATTCTTTTTTTTTAAGCCAAGCATATATACCATGGACATGTGATGCGCGGTTCTTGCATACATCGTTCAGTATTCAATGCATTCGCAAATATTTGTCTTTGAATGTCAGGGGCGTGTCCCTCCTCGTCGTATAAAC
>NC_051417.1:929120-929493 GCF_015228065.2 Penaeus monodon
TCCTTTCTCCTCCTTCCTTCCGATTCGACCATTTTCCCCCACCCTTATCAAGTGTTCCCCATCTAAAAGTCATTTCCTAGTTTGCATACCTATTTCCCTTTACGTTTTTCCCCTTGATTACATTTTTCCCGCAGTATTTATTGGAGCCTTCTCTTTTTCGCCTTCTGATACGCGTCATTAATTTATTCCCGAGTATTTTATATGCTTTGCGAACCGTTTTTCTCTAGAGGAGCTTTCGTTTTTATTTTGTTTCTCTCTCTCTTTTATTTACTTTTTTCTCTAACAAGTCTATTAAGATTATTCGGCCAATTAAATTCCGTTTTTGGGGCGATAAATAGATGCGTAAGAGATCGTTGTATTCGGGAGAACTCAC
>NC_051417.1:929681-929763 GCF_015228065.2 Penaeus monodon
GAAGGAAACAGCAATGAAGAGAGAATCGTACAGAGAAAGGAAGATGAAGCCCTATCCTTATCCCCCCTCCCCCCACCCCGAT
>NC_051417.1:929801-930051 GCF_015228065.2 Penaeus monodon
CCTTGCGCTTACAGGAAAATTTAATCATTCATGGGAGGGAAAAACAAGAAAGGACTCCTTCTGGCTCAGAAATCTTGCGCGTCGAGCAGGAAAAGGAAAAAAACAGGTCAGAAGGTCAAAAGTGCACAAAGACCCTCTGAAAAAGTCAGCTGGCGACGCTGAGGGTCCGCTTTGTGCGCCGATGAATAAGCAGTTACTCTCATCTATAAGCAATGGGCTCCGCTGACAGGCGGGCTTGACCCTGTGGCAC
>NC_051417.1:930177-930619 GCF_015228065.2 Penaeus monodon
CATTCAGCCCCCTGTGACCGAGGTAGCTTAAACATGTACCACATACACATAACATAGACAGGGTGACATCCGGGAAGCAGTTGTGGCAGAGAGTGGATGGAGCAAAAGCTGTCTTCTTAATAAGAACAAAAATACTGGGTAAAGCTGAAACATAGTTCACTGAGGTTTTACTATGGCCAAGATTTAATATGAAGGAAACACAGGCAAGATGACATCAGGCAGAGTGGAGAAGAACCTGGCTCCTTATGAAAACTTTGGACCAAAACACTGTCAAGCTGAAACTTCAGCCTTGAAGTTTTCTTTTGGTGTGAAAAACATATAGTATTTGATTTATGTGCAAGAATATAGTTCCAAAATCATACATCCCAATCGAAGGATATAGTTTGCTTTTTTGTTTTATTCTTTGGGCAATTGTTCATGTTATAGAAAAAGGGGAAAAAGA
>NC_051417.1:931602-931907 GCF_015228065.2 Penaeus monodon
CTTTTAAACTCTTATATTTTACTGATTCCTCACTTATCCAATTTCTGTATCTTCGGTCATTTCTTAGCTGATAAATGATTTATGACCCGCGACTTACTCTTTTCAAGATTTGAATCCAGATAATCTTATCAGAATGTGCCTCCCTAGCTATCTCGTATTTCTATAACAACGCAACCTGCACAGACAAGGAAACATCTTCATTTAGAAATTGGGTTTCGTGGCAGTTCATGTGAATGCTGTAAGCCACGCCTAATGTCCCCTTTCAGCCTAACCGAGTCATTTTCCTGTCTATACTTTCGAACAAG
>NC_051417.1:931936-932375 GCF_015228065.2 Penaeus monodon
GGCAGTTGCAAGTTGCATTTTTATTTGACTGCATGTGAGTATTTCGGGATGTTTGTATTTGAGTTTACGTATGAGTACATGTGTACTTGTATGCGCGCAGAGTAGTGTTTATTGGTCTTCTCTGATAAGCTGTCGACCTAGAAAGGTTAGTACTTACTATAGACAGCCATGCAAATATGCACATAAATACAAATTCACACAGACACGCAAACCTACAAAAATCATATTTACATGTATAACTTTGCTTATCTGTGTGACGAGTGTTATATTGAGAGAGAGACAGTCCTTGGAGAATGAGAAACGAAAAGGGTAGATCAAGTTTCCGGGTTGAAATATCAACGGCTGCACTTAATCCTATGGGCCTTAAATGTCATTATTTCGGTTCATCTCTTCCTTGAACTTTTGCACGATTGCTTCCTTATGGACGATTTCGTCTTCG
>NC_051417.1:935714-936053 GCF_015228065.2 Penaeus monodon
GCTTTAGGTAAAATAATAATCTAATGTAACTTTCATCGTTAAGTGATTGAGTAATTGCTTTTCTCTTTAAATCATAGAAGGGTATGTTATTCTAATCTGATGTAATGGTGATTTGTGTGTCTTCCATTACAATTACGGACATATTCGAATTTTTTGTAAAGTTCCTACGAGAGGAAATTGCATCCGCATAACAACAGTGCGATGTCAAAGCGAAATTAACAAGCCTGTAACTAATTCATCATTGATGAACTTCCTTTTTAGTAATTGGTAGTCGACTTCATATTTGTGATGGTTGTTCAAATCCTTAAAATTTGTTTAAATTATATTTTTAAAGCCTTT
>NC_051417.1:937826-938040 GCF_015228065.2 Penaeus monodon
TGCCCCTTAAGCCTCTGACATGAAGCGTAAATAATACAGTCATTACCTGGCGAACTCGCAACTGCTTCCTTCCTTTACCACAATAACTTTTCTTGCGTGACTCTCGTTCACTCACGAATTTTTCGCTCTCAGGTAGTTCGTCTCTTTCTTCGTTCCCTTATGATCATGGCCACGCTCTCCTCGGCTTTAAGATAAGTACATCTTATTGATATGT
>NC_051417.1:938479-938545 GCF_015228065.2 Penaeus monodon
AAGGCTCGCGGAGCTTAATTTAGCTTGGGTGGTATGGCTGGTATTTTAAGCTCAAGACCCGCCATG
>NC_051417.1:938783-939257 GCF_015228065.2 Penaeus monodon
GAGAAACCCAGGCACTACAGGTAGAGGCAATGGCTTCCATGTTTCCAAGAGTACTGAATTACCCTGAGCGCGGAGACAGCTAATGTTCCTAGGTAGGGTCTAAATGGCTCTTAGCACTGTATTAACTTGGATATAATTTACGGAGCGCCATCCTCCGTGCGTGTGTCCGTGTATTATCGTATTATTGTGCGCGGGCCTGTTCTGTACTTCACACCGACGGGCAAAAGTGTATATCCCTGTTATACGACCATTATTATACAATAGTAGAAACAAACGATACAAGTAATGTATAGTAACTTGACGATAAGTAATTACTATTTTCTTTGCAATTGCATTATAGCAGTTTTCGTGTCATAGATAGTGCCTATTGTTTCTCCGGAGAATTATTGAGTCAGATGTAGCTTTTTTTGGCAAAGGTAATTAAATTATGGGCGAAGTTATGTTGCATACTTTCTCCATCCAGCGTGATTTGCA
>NC_051417.1:940228-940641 GCF_015228065.2 Penaeus monodon
ATCAGATATGTTAAAACACAGAACACTGGTGAATGGCTAACTACATTATAATGAAGAGCATCCATGAAAGAAAGAAATTGACTCGCACAAAAAGCCACGTCTGGCAGCTTATTAGTCCTACGCTAGGCATTAGGGAATTTTACGAATTGCTCCAGCATATTTTTTTACCCACAATGTAATTATAGAAATTAATTAGGGATTAATAGTAGGAATAATAATAAGTCCAACAATAGACGAGTAATCGCATCCGGCTGCATTAGGTACGTCAGATCCTTTGAAGTTGAAATATTTCATGAAATTACTGCGCTTTCAGTCGTCCTCCCCAAGTACTGCAAACCATGGCAGGTTCTAATGGCTGGATGCTGCTGGATGGCACTGGTATGCATAGTTTGTCGTCTTCTGTTTATATCTGC
>NC_051417.1:941063-941574 GCF_015228065.2 Penaeus monodon
AAAATTATGAAATTATGTTTATGATAATTATACAGCTAGAGAGCTTCAAATATACTATTAACACTTATTTAAACATGAATTCGTAATTAGAAAACACGTATGTCATGACAGACAATTACATTGAACATCAATTTTAAATACATGAAGACAGGAGAGTTGAAAATATACATTTGGCAACAGTGCAAGCAATAAGTTATGCAGGAGTAACAGATATGTCGATGTCATTTCAAGTTTATGTCAACCAAAAACAAGTGATGATACACAAAAACTATAATAAATACTACAGTATGTACATTTCTACCGAATATTGATAATTTTCACCATTGTCTAAACGGGGCTATTATTTTGCCTGTCAGTCTTTCAGCGAATCGAAACAAGCTTGTTGTGATATGCTGGCCAGAAGATGACAGGTCAAGGAGTTTGCGTCCAAGCTGCTCAGTGGCTTGTTTGTAGTTGTCGACGAGGGGTGAGAGCATCATCGTAGTTTTGAAGGGATAAGAATGATTTTGAC
>NC_051417.1:942392-942724 GCF_015228065.2 Penaeus monodon
GGCTAACCTTTTTATGACTATCCAGCATCACAGATCATGCACACCAACATACATCCTTCCTATAACAACGATTCTAGAATTTTGTCCTCCCCTTTCTACTGAAAATTAAACTTGAGATGAACAGCATCGCCGCAGCCACCAACTAGGTTTTTTCTGTTCAGATAATGCCTATTATAATTCGTTAACATTTTCGTTCTATATTCATTTTCTTCGTAGTAGCGATAGAAAAAAAAAAATCTTTTTCCATTTATACGCATAGTAAACATAGTCTTGTTAAAAATTGGAACCATTTACCCTTTTGTTTATTTCGCCTTTGGTTTGATTCCTTCCAA
>NC_051417.1:943074-943347 GCF_015228065.2 Penaeus monodon
TTCCGTCATAAGTAAGTAAATTCAAGAATTTGTCATTTCAAGTGGATTCTACATTGTAGTCGTAGTAATCAGAAATGTATGATCTAAATGTGTATATCATTGATAATCATGATGATCTCAAAAGGCTTCAAAATGATATTCTTTGCTAATGAGATGATGTCAAATGTAAATTGACCCGACGGACCTGAGCTTCGGTGGCGTCCGCTTGGATTATCATTTAGCTTGTAAGGTGTTTTCATTCTCATGCAAAGTTGCCAACGTTATTTTTTTGTT
>NC_051417.1:956300-956570 GCF_015228065.2 Penaeus monodon
AACAAAAAAATAACGTTGGCAACTTTGCATGAGAATGAAAACACCTTACAAGCTAAATGATAATCCAAGCGGACGCCACCGAAGCTCAGGTCCGTCGGTCAATTTACATTGACATCATCTCATTAGCAAAGAATATCATTTTGAAACCTTTTGAGATCATCATGATTATCATGATATACACATTTAGATCATACATTTCTGATTACTACGACTACAATGTAGAATCCACTTGAAATGACAAATTCTTGAATTTACTTACTTATGACGGAA
>NC_051417.1:957008-957292 GCF_015228065.2 Penaeus monodon
TTGGAAGGAATCAAACCAAAGGCGAAATAAACAAAAGGGTAAATGGTTCCAATTTTAACAGACTATGTTTACTATGCGTATAAATGGAAAAAGATTTTTTTTTTTCTATCGCTACTACGAAGAATGAATTAGACGAAAATTACGAATTATAATAGGCTTATCTGACAGAAAAAATAGTTGGTGGCTGCGCGATGCTGTTCATCTCAAATTATTCAGTAGAAGGGGAGGGCAAAAATTTTAGAATCGTTGTTTTAGGAAGGGTGTTTGTTGGGTGCATGATCGGG
>NC_051417.1:957905-958307 GCF_015228065.2 Penaeus monodon
AGCGACGAGATCATCATTCTCCGTTCCGTAAAAAGCACACGTAGCTGGTTGCGTCCTCACCCCACTGTCTCATAACTCACCCTCTTGCTTTCTCCTTATCCTCGGCCGTTACTCATATCTCGCACACACGCTCTTTCTCCGCACTGACCTGTAATCACCTCCTCCCCAAGGTAGCAAG
Source organism: Penaeus monodon (assembly GCF_015228065.2). Classification (NCBI taxonomy): domain Eukaryota; kingdom Metazoa; phylum Arthropoda; class Malacostraca; order Decapoda; family Penaeidae; genus Penaeus; species Penaeus monodon. The sequence continues at coordinate 958,084 of NC_051417.1, forward strand.
GGTGATGTGTGTGTTTGTTTATGTCCACTGGGGATGTGCGTGCGTTGCATTTTTTCCTGTAGTTCTGTTTCGGCTTTCATGCTGTTTACACTATGAGGAGGTTTGAGCATGTCACGTTATCCATGACAGGGGATTCTAGCGAGTCAGCACGATTCCCGATATGCCTCTGTGTGCTCTTTGAATATTGCATTCATGAATGTTGCATAAAAAGTGTAACGCCATCA
>NC_051417.1:959656-960529 GCF_015228065.2 Penaeus monodon
TCGGGGAATTTGAAATGAAATATTAAGTGTTATAATGAGGTTCGGGCTGTGAAAATATTAGAATGCAGTCATTACTGCATGATCTTTGCAATGTATTAAAGTGTTATCACCTAACGGCCTCGAAACGGAAATTACTATCGCTAATTGCAAATAAAAAAAATCTTCCCTATATAAACTAATGTGGTTTCGGCGTCTTTAATATATCATCTGATGATTCGTTTATCTCTAATTTATGTTTCAGATTTTTAAATTTTCACCAAACCTTTCCCAGCTCATTACCAGCGTGATTTTTCAAAGTGAAGATCTTGAACTTCACGACTACCAGAGGCGGCGGCAGACAAAAGACTCACGGCAAGCAGGCTTCTCCAGCTTTCCATGAGGTACTGTGCTTTCTCAGCAGGCTCTAGGGTTCCAGCAAATGTTAGGCATCGAAGCACGCGCTAGGGTCTAGCAAATGTTAGGCATCGGAGCAGGCACTAGAGTTCTAGCAAATGTTAGGCATCGAAGCACGCGCTAGGGTCTAGCAAATGTTAGGCATCGGAGCAGGCACTAGGCTGTCGGCAGAATAAAGAGCCTTTGGCAGGAAACGTGACACGGGTCAGTGCGAAAAGGGCGAGAGCGAGGGAGGCGGAACAGTGACATGACGCTGTCGGAAGGAGAGACAAGACGGAAAGTTATGTGTCCTTAACTTTTCTGTGAGTGGCCTGTTTGATATGCACAATATTGCATTAGCGATAATTCACAAGTAAAAAGTTTTTGTCCTGCGTAAGAAAATGCTGACAAGTGTAAGAGGAAGTGACTGTGTCATTTTGCGTTTACGTTCAAGTTAATTTTCAGTCGAATAGTATGGTTATTGATTTTTAAGTTAAGCTG
>NC_051417.1:960741-961010 GCF_015228065.2 Penaeus monodon
GTTGTCGCAACTGTAATTCTTTATTTGTAATTCTTTATTTCTCCGCCTCCTAGAACCATATCCTCCGTTGTGACCGTCACTCAGTATACTCCAACCGCTTTAATTAGTTGCGTAAAAGGTAACTTCCTTTTTACCCGAGCGTCGCACCAAAACTTCGAGGCGATTGAAGAGGAAGTTCGGCCTTCCTGCCGCCCTCCCTCGGCCGCCGTGGCTGCTGGAGACGGCTCCCCGGCGGCGCGATCGAGACTGGGGTCGACCTCACTTCTGGG
>NC_051417.1:961690-961896 GCF_015228065.2 Penaeus monodon
CAAGAAATGAGATCAAAACAGATTATTAATGCTCACTGTCAAACATAGTTTTTCATACTTCTCAAGAAATTAAATAATCCTTCGTAACATCAGGGAATTTTATTTCATTGATCAAAGTAAAATGCTGGTAGTTAGGTTTCCCTTTCTGTCTCGATTATTCGTTTGTAATTTCCCTGTTCTTTTTATACTTATGTCTCACATTTCTT
>NC_051417.1:961914-962038 GCF_015228065.2 Penaeus monodon
GGCAAAAGGTTCTCTTTTTTGGTAGGCTTTGCTAAAATGAAAAGAAATAGAGAAGTAAAAACAGAATAAAAGAAGTTGAGATATAAACAGAAGAAAAAAATGAAAAATGCCGAGGCTTAAGGTC
>NC_051417.1:962114-962593 GCF_015228065.2 Penaeus monodon
AGGGTTAAGAAACGTGGCAGAGAGGGGAGGGACGGAAGCGGAAAAATGTGGATTAAGAAGGAAGGGGAAAAGGGAGAAGCCAAAAGAGATAAGAAGAAGAGCCATGGAAGTCCAGACGAAGGAAGGATGCAACACGAATGTATCTGATCAACGTCGTTACAATCCGGACGCTTCCTTCGCTACCATTATCGCCCTCCGCCTCTCCTCTTTGCCGAGTTATTCGTCTCTCTTCGTGACCCTCTCTCCGTGGCGCGCGAGCTTTTTCCTCTTCTCTTTCTCTACTAAACGTGTATCTTTCCATGCCTTCCTTCTCCTCTCTTCCACTTTGTTCTTCCCCTTCTTTCCCTCCAAATGGAGAAACCCAGAAATGCTGTCATCATTTCACTGAAATATATATGGTAATATTTTTCTTTGTTTCTATTCTTACATTCTACGCCTCGCCGGAGCACGAAACAAATGAGCATCACAGATGACGAAGC
>NC_051417.1:962975-963495 GCF_015228065.2 Penaeus monodon
TAGAATGAGAAAGAGAAAGAAGTGAAGTAAACAAAAAAGTCATTATAGGATGGTATTTGCAACTTGTTAATATACTATCAAGAGACCAGAAACAGGAACCAATAATGCTAATTGCTCAAAATATTCAAGACTTCTGAATATGAATCCTGTGAAGTTTTCTTTACATTCCTGGGCTGAATCTATTGCAGTTCTTGATCTTAGAATGATTAATATCTATTTGCTTATTGCCTCTTTCTTTTTTGGGTTTTTCATAATCCTTCTAGGGTTCAATTATCATAGTAATTCATAACTAGCATCACTGCCTTTACAGAAAAATAACAGGCTTCACAACAAGCAATAGACTTTGCAGCATGCATTTCGGCCTTGCAGCATACCAGTAAGTTAGACGGACAGACGAAGCTGAGTCTTGAGTGTTTTGGTGAACCTTACATGGCAAGACTGACGAGGGAGCGAACAGGGCAGCCGATACAGCGATTGTGGCGCCGCGTTGTTGGTGTCACAGAAAATACGGGAAGGTCAG
>NC_051417.1:964452-964646 GCF_015228065.2 Penaeus monodon
ATTTAATCCATTCCATTATGTGTTTTGAAAAAAAAAAAAATCCTGAACCATATATGTGTGTGTGTGTATATACGTATAGAAAGCGATATACAGTGACTCCCTTGCTTAGCAGAGGAAGGAACAGAATGGGGAGGCGAAATGAGATCAAAGATTACTTTGAATAGAAAGAAAAAAAAAAATGTGCGTTAAAAAAT
>NC_051417.1:964840-964960 GCF_015228065.2 Penaeus monodon
CCAATAAATAGCGACCCCATGTATCATTTTTATTTAAATGTCTTGTGTTTTATCAAATAATCTAAGAGGTCTCTTCATATTTTTAAATCACCTTAATTTTGAATACTGGTCAACAACAAA
>NC_051417.1:965094-965307 GCF_015228065.2 Penaeus monodon
GTACGGGTATTTTCTCTTTATATCAGAGTTCTCACCTAGAGGCGCCCGCCCCCCTAGGTGGTGTGATTTCTTGCCTGTAAGAAATGAATGAAATACAGTAACAGTCGGAAGGTTGTGGGGATTAGCCGGCTTTCAAATCCTCACAGGCCTCTAATATAGGCCTGGCGTTTATGGATTATCCTGGGATTAGGGAGGTATCCGACTTGGTTAATC
>NC_051417.1:966140-966308 GCF_015228065.2 Penaeus monodon
TAATCGAAGTTTGTAACATCTGATTAGTTAACTGTGTTAGAAAATAATTTTCTTTCTTCTTAAAAACCTAATTCAGATGAGAAATATTGAAAAAGCAGCGGATAATATCCCAAAAATCGAATCAATTTAGTAAGAAAATCAACTTAAAACTTAAAAGCGGGACCTGAA
>NC_051417.1:967851-968021 GCF_015228065.2 Penaeus monodon
GATGGCACAAGATGGTGATTAAAACCCGAAATCGGAGTTATATTTTCAAAATCTTTAGATGAATGTCACGATAAATCACACTAGAAATGCCGCAAAATTTGATTTATCTTCGCTTGAGGTAATAGCTGTCTTGCTTGACAGATGCTAATGTAAAAGGAAGAGGAAAAGTA
>NC_051417.1:968139-969159 GCF_015228065.2 Penaeus monodon
AATTGGAAGAGAGGATGTGAAGAAAATCCGACACTGAAGCGAGGACACTGAGAAAAGAAAAACGTGAAGAAGATAAGGAAAAGAAATAAAGAGAAAAGTAGAGAGGATGAGAAAATGAAATAAAGAAATCGAAGAGAGGAGGTTTAGAAAAAAAACGAAAGGGAAGAAGAGAAGACCAGGAAAAGAATGAAAAGGGAAAGACCACGAGAGGGAAGCACAGGAAATCTAGTGAACAACTTTACACGTCATTACAAGTTTGCTCTTCCCCCGTGCTGTCCCTCATCATTATTCAAATTATTTGCACATCCATCTCCAATTTTTATTTCTCTATTTCTCTCTCTTCCTCATTCACGCTTCCTTTCTATTATTTTTTCCCTTTCTTCTTTCGTTCTTTCTCTCTTCCCCTTTACCAAAGGCATCATCTGTCTGTCTCCCTTTGTCTCCATCAAAAGCACTCAGAGCTCAAGAGGAAGGCCAGCCGGAATGCCATGCAGGAAGACAGGGGTTTTCCCGACGGCAGGAAGGTCTGCGTACCTTCCATCCCCAAAAAGGTCCTCGTTACCTTCCCTCCCCAAAAAGGTCCTCATTTCCTGTCCTCACCTAAAAGGTCCTCGTTATCTTTCCTCCCCTAAAAGGTCTTCGTTTCCTTCCCTCCCCAAAAAGGTCCTCGTTACCTTTCCTCCCCAAAAGGGTCCCTACTACCTTTCCTCCCTAAAGAGGTCCCCGTTTCCTTTCCTCCCCAAAAGGGGTCCCCGTTTCTTTCCTCCCATGTCGTTATTTGTGGCATAAATATGTATAGCTCTGTACATTTACCCTCCCTGACAAGGACTCGAACCCACTCTCCCAGGCAACGTCAGGGGAGCACAAACTAAACCACTCGACCAGACCACTTGAAAGGCTTGTCTGATCTTTATGAAGCTATTGTGTGTGAGAGTGCGGGGTAGAAACAATGCTAATGAGTAAATACAGTACACAATAGACATGTTTTGCGTATATTGTTTTGGCTTACATTGTATCAAC
>NC_051417.1:969833-970017 GCF_015228065.2 Penaeus monodon
AAAGTGAAAATAATGCTGAAAATGCGGTAACTTTGGAAGGGAGAGGGAAGCGGGGAAAAGGGTTGACAGTTTCAGAAAATATGAGAACGGAAAGAATGGGAAGTAAGAATTAATTGAACAAGAATGTCAAGCTGAAGGGAAGGCAGAAGGATTGCAAACATTAAGGTCTAGCGATATTCTTTTC
>NC_051417.1:970600-971096 GCF_015228065.2 Penaeus monodon
ATTCCATCTCTCCCTCTTTGTCCTCCTGCCTCTCCCCATCCAGCTCAATTATTAGTATAAATTTGTCGAGAATATGGCCATTTCATTTCCCTGTAATGCCTGCGTCCCGCTTCGTGGCGTGCGGAGCTTGGCACGAGAAAAAGTGTGCGAGAGAGGACGGGAGCGACGTTACTTTTGAGACCTGACGCCGTGGTCTGGCCTTTTATTCCCCCGCCCTGCGTTACAGTGGGAATTTGTCCATCTGCTCAGACCTTTATATCTACACACATCTGTAGCAGTGAGTTTATTTACATCGGTGGTTAGAATGTATTCCTACATCTAATATATGACGGTTGTTAATCACCCCACTATGTTACAGTAAAGCATCATGCAATCAGGTAATCAGGTAGACTGTCAGAATCATTGCCTTAACACCATCAGTTTTGTCATCATGAACGTCGTGATAAAATGCTGCAATATATTAATATCATCGGCAGTATCATTGTTACACAAGCTT
>NC_051417.1:971528-972119 GCF_015228065.2 Penaeus monodon
CAACCTTCCCTGCCTGACCGTTGTCTCTAGAATGTAGCATCCCTCGTGACATTTCTGAAGAGCACAGGCGTCTGGCCTTTTATTCCCCCGCCCTGCCGGAAGACCTTACGCCTCCTGCCGGAAGACCCGATGGCCGTTTCTCGCGGAAAGCGTGATGCCTCTGCCTCTGACGGCCGAGGTGACGGCAGGGCGGCTTAGACGTGGCATCGTTACGTCCTGTTCTCTGAGGTGAATCCGGCCGCGGGATCTGGCACAGGCTGACTGGTTCTCGAAGGGAGAAACACCTTTTTGAACCCAAGTTCATCAACAACATATGAAAAAATATAGAATAATGAAGAAAATGTTTGTTTGATTCTTTTTTTTGTCACGAAGGCTGCCATAATGCTGAGGTCATGCTTGAGGCACGCGTGACTGGACTCATTGGAAATTAAAAGCAATATTCATGGTATTGAATTCCATGTCAGGGTGGAAAAGCAACTTCATACAGTCACCTTCAGAGGCCTCGTAAAAATGTGGTTTGGAATTTTAGATGTTCCACGGGTTTCGGATGATATTATTCGAACATCCCGCGGATATCACTGTGTATGTAAG
>NC_051417.1:972464-972664 GCF_015228065.2 Penaeus monodon
TTGTACTTACGTGTAGAGTGACATGTACATGTGTGTGGGTGTGTGGGTATGTTTGCATTGATGTATGAATGGATTTGTCGTGATCAGATCTGCACGCAAACGGGAGCAGTTGCAGCACCGCATAAGAGACAGGAACCAGCTGCAAACGAAATACTTGCACAGGACATCAAGACTTCAGAAACCGCCTTACAGGTTGTTTG
>NC_051417.1:972753-973061 GCF_015228065.2 Penaeus monodon
AGTATTCTTTTCGACGGAGAGATGGAAGTATCTTGCTACCTAGTACAAAATAACAAAAATAATTATTTTGGTTTGCTTATGTGTAGAGGGACACTTTTTATATAAAATGCCGAAACTTAACTGTTTTACATCTATTTACGATTTTACTCTATCATTTCTATTAGGTAATTCTTCTACGGAATTGTTTGGCAGCGAGCACCATGAATACGAAGAATGGACAAAGAACCAACAGCGAGGACGCGAACTACGTGTTCTATACTCTCCATAAATAAAGTGACTTTAAATGACGATGATGGACTGTTTCTATG
>NC_051417.1:973243-973330 GCF_015228065.2 Penaeus monodon
CTGTTTCTATGCTAATGTGCTTTTTGGCAGCTATTTCTACACATACCCTTACACGCGAAGGCTTACACGTAGCCAAAGGCGATCTCT
>NC_051417.1:973826-974049 GCF_015228065.2 Penaeus monodon
GCAGGAAATGCTGAAATGAAATCACTCCAGGATGCTAACACAAAGGAAATAACTTTTTTTTTCCTGATTGCATACGCTCTCTCTTCTACCTCCATGTAAAATTCAACAGCAACTTTACGCACAAAAGGGCAAGAAAGAATAATTCCACAATGCGATTTAGCTCCTCCGTCATCAGCGCTCCCTCATTTGCGAAGGAAAGAAGCTCAAAGTTCGGCCCAGCTAA
>NC_051417.1:974260-974532 GCF_015228065.2 Penaeus monodon
AGGAGGAAAATGGAGAAAAAAGGGGCAAAGGAGAAAAAGGAATTTAAAGAAAGAGGTAAAAAGGTATAACGTTGGAACCATGACTGCAATAACGCTAAATATGAGCGTTAATGTTCTCTTTGCCCTCCTTTCGCCGCCTGGACTCTCTTTCGAACTCCTTTTAATCTTTCTCCTTCGTCCTCCTCCCCTTTCCTTTCTCCGCCAGCTCCACTTCTCTCCTCCTTCTCCCTCTCCCTCCTTTCTCATCCTCCCCCGTCGTCCCCCTTCTCCAA
>NC_051417.1:974565-974824 GCF_015228065.2 Penaeus monodon
CATGTACCTCTCTTCCTTTTCGCCATAATCTCCCATATCCTCTCTTCTTCCTTCTCCCTCTCCCCCATCCGCCAAACAAGACAGTCATTACCTTCACGAAAGATAAATCAAATTCAGCGGAGATTCTCGTGTGATTTATCGTGAAATTTATCTGAAAATTTTAAAAACAAAGACGATCTCAGTTAAATCTATCCTTTAGGCCATCAAGAGGACACCGAGAATAAAGGGAAGAAAGAGAATGTGAATAAAAGTATGAAAC
>NC_051417.1:976719-976875 GCF_015228065.2 Penaeus monodon
TTGCGAAACGGGCTGAGGAAAGATGTCAAGAAAAAGGCTAGTATTCCTCTACAAAACTCCCTCCTTTTAAGTCTCTTTCAATTGCTTTACTAATACACAAACACGTATATATAAACAAAAAACAAAGAAATATGTATAAACGTGTGAACTTGTGTT
>NC_051417.1:977239-977315 GCF_015228065.2 Penaeus monodon
AAAATGCAAGGAATCTGAGAGAAAGAGAGAGACCAGACGCCGTCCCTTTCCTCCGTGCCACTCCAGCACCTGGCTC
>NC_051417.1:979273-979527 GCF_015228065.2 Penaeus monodon
AAAGAACTCCTGCTGGCTACGTGGTCAAAATCACAGACTTTCCATGGAACGTAAAACGCGCATGGAAATACGGAGGTCAAAATTAAAGAAATTACAGATACATGTAGAGGAACTAATTTTAGGGAAAGTAATAATACAAATATTAGTACATTCATATTTTCATAAACAAATGGAAAAATAGAGAATGTAATCAGTGTCTGAAAAAACTAAGTAATCAGCGCTGGAAGTTCATTTGGCTTCAAGCTATTGATTAG
>NC_051417.1:981704-981784 GCF_015228065.2 Penaeus monodon
TATTATTATGTTTCATATATTTACTTTTTACAACAGATTGATACTCACTACAGTTTGATCAACTAACTTTTCTGAGCATA
>NC_051417.1:982933-983004 GCF_015228065.2 Penaeus monodon
AACGTCTATGGATATATTAAGTTAATACTTGATAATGAGGACCAAAACATTATGTATAATTCGTTTCTAAC
>NC_051417.1:983239-983481 GCF_015228065.2 Penaeus monodon
TCTGATGAAATGGACAGTTCACCTCGCGCTATACTTTTGCCATTTATCAAATGTTTATTTCCTTTTGTTTGTCAATGTAAATCCGTTTCCAGTATATGCGTAGGTGTATATAAAAATGGCATACGTGTTTTGTTACAAAAGTTTTCATATATTATCTTCATATGTTTTTGAATTGATAAAACTTCTTTATAGCCAGATCCAAACGCTGATCCAATAAACAGATGCTATTAACATTTTAGAGC
>NC_051417.1:983867-983958 GCF_015228065.2 Penaeus monodon
TTGTGTGTGCAAAGAATTAAATCGGTAAAATTGTAGAAAAGAGACCAATACTGGGGTCAGTCATAATTATAATAAGAGCAATCTCGTTATT
>NC_051417.1:984321-984471 GCF_015228065.2 Penaeus monodon
AACACCTTGCATGAACATCCACCCCACTTACTATTAGTCACTTGGCCACTCCTCGCCGTCTGAGAAGTAAATAATGATAATCAGAACATAAAATATGACCTATAAACATATATATTTATCAAAACTTGAATTAAGTCTATGAGCAAAATG
>NC_051417.1:985023-985106 GCF_015228065.2 Penaeus monodon
CATAAAAAGTATGAAATATACGATTTTTTTCTAGATGGTTCCTTTTTTCTTCAAACTACTCAAGTTTCGTATGAACAAACACG
>NC_051417.1:986447-986620 GCF_015228065.2 Penaeus monodon
TTCATTTGTTTAAGGTTTATGTTTGCACATATTTGCTTTGAGTTTATGTATTTTGTATGTGGCTTTATGTATTATTGTGTTGTACTTATGTTTACATTATAATTGTTACGTATTATAGATTCATAACGGTATGATAACACTGGAAGAGCACGAGAGGAAACACAAATGCTGCG
>NC_051417.1:986768-986939 GCF_015228065.2 Penaeus monodon
ATAAATTACATTCAAGAATTTTTCAGAACAAAAGATTTTTACGCAAATGTCTTCAGTTCATGTCCTTGGAACACAAGAAGCAGGTAACATTGTTTACACTGCTTAATTCATGACACTTTTGACTCATTGGGGGATTTTTTAAAGGCACTTTAATATTTTTTCTGCTTTCGC
>NC_051417.1:987000-988091 GCF_015228065.2 Penaeus monodon
CACTGCGACAGGCGTATTTGTGAAGCCGTATTTATCGAAGAAACTACTGCAGTCAGCATCAGGGAAACTGCACATTCAAAGGATGATGGTAATTAAATAGTAATAAAAAAGGGACAGGCAGGTTTCCTTACCATTACTGATGCGGAATTATTAGATAAATAAATCAATAATGTGTGTTTGTTTGGACCCCCTTTATTACCGAGAAAAGCAACGTGATTAATGCGGCTCAAACTTTCAAGCATTTCCTTCATCCATACAACGCGTCCCTACCCTGGGCTGACCACTCCGAATTAGTGCCAATATTATGCCAAGTTGACCTTTCAGGTCTGGCTTCTTTATTAACAGGGAAATAAAATTAAATAATCGCAGTTCGTTAACATGGCGACAAGGAAAATTGTGCTTCGCAATTAATCTGCTGAGGTGAAGACTGTAACCATAAGAAAGCCTTATCGAATGATTCCATCTCTCGTTCTCTATTACAAAGTGTGAAAAATTGATGTTAGTCTACGTTGGGGAAAAACTACATAGCAACTCTTTCATTCCTAACAAGATGCCACGAATTAAGGTCTCCTGAAAGGCTTTTTAGGATTATCTCAAGATACTCTCCCTGGATGCACTGACCCTTGCGGCATTCTTCACTACCGCCTCCCCCTCCGATGGCTTATTCTGAGTGTCGCCGCCTTGCTCCACGTCAGACGGAACTGAATTTGTGCGCTGGCCATCAGGTCTGTGGCAGCTGGGGTCACAGCGATCTTGAGAACCTGAGCTGACCTCTCGCCTTATCTCTTAAAACTCCCCTGGTCCTCTAGGGACAGCCACAACGCTCCCTGAATCCCTGGAAAAATCTATTCTCCCTAGCCGGTGGCGGACGTAACTGTCTAAAGCACCGAATGACCTTTGGAACAGATGTCAGGAAGCAGGGGGAGTCCCAGTGGTCTAGTGGCGAGGCGGTGCCCACTGCAGGGCCTGAGATCACAGAGACCTACATTCCTTGAAGAGCGAAAGGGTCTTTTGGGTCAGGGCTGGGAGGGACGGGTGGGAGCTCCCAGGATTACTGGAAGATATTCATGATGGCTTGGCGCTTCTGGCCG
>NC_051417.1:988464-988552 GCF_015228065.2 Penaeus monodon
TATAATGACGGGCAGATTAACGAAACTGTATCTGAATATTTCCTTTCGCTGTCTAGACTTTTGGGGTTCGTATTTTAATCTATTTTCG
>NC_051417.1:988629-988908 GCF_015228065.2 Penaeus monodon
CCATGCGTTTTCTGGCATTTCCATATTTTCTTTACTCTTCCTCCTTATTCCTTTCATTTGCTTATCTCCCACTTGATTTTTTCTTATTCCTTTCATCCTAATATCTTTCAGGCAAAGCAATGTTTAAATCGCCCAAATGTAAATAAAATTTAGCGGAAATCCCTAGAAATTTATCGTTGCGTTTGTCTAAGGAATATTAATAATGAGATATAGATATGATAAGATTATTATCTGTTGCCGCACCAAGAGGAGAAGGAAGGATGTACATCAACTGCGACA
>NC_051417.1:989170-989859 GCF_015228065.2 Penaeus monodon
CTGCACGGGGCGATCGGGACAAAGACAAAGAGGGTGAAAAAAATCTCTCGTCGGCAAAGTTGGCTCGTAGATATTGTTTCCGCGTTAGGAGAGGGAGATGGAAACACAGCTTCTCAACAATTCACAGCGGTCGGAGTGGCGGCTGCCGGTAAGGGGCAAAATGCTCCGATCTGTTCGGGGATTTCGCCTTTCTCACATTTTCCACGTTGAAGAAGACAACGTTTCAAGTCCCCGGATTGGGGTTCTCGAGACACTGGATGAGAAAACGTTTCACACGTGTTCCTAACTAGTGTCGAGGCAAACGTTTCGTATCCGCTCGGGGATATCGGCTTTCTCGCATGAAACAGAACCTGAGGAGGAAAACGTTTCAGGTTTCACAAATGGTCGGAGGCATGAACTCTGAGAGATGTCGCAGCGCTGAAGGAGAAAGGCATCACATGTCAATCGTGCCACGAAGTCGTCAGGGACTGGACCATGAACAGGAGGACGAAACAAGGTACATAACATAGACTGAAGCGATTATGGAGATAGTATTGATCATGACGGATAACTACATAATGCATGAGCGATCACATCCACACACTGCACACTGGATTGATGATGTTCGAAGGAGATGATATATGCTTAGCAAGATCAAGAGTGTAATGCTTCCCGTGTATATCAATATGTTGCATGATTATCTCTGATCA
>NC_051417.1:991007-991840 GCF_015228065.2 Penaeus monodon
GAGAGAGAGGATAGTAAACTTCTGAAATATAGGATCATATTGTATTGGTGTTTTTCATGAACTAAATTGTGTCTTGCAAACAGACTTATTATTCTGATAATGGTTGCTAAGTATTAGATATATTTAGATTTACAAAGGAGCAAAAAAGAAAAATACTATAATTGAACTGATGCCAAAACACATAGAAAATTATTCGGAAAACACCAGTCAGATTTACATTATCGATGTCCTCAGTCACGTTACATGAATATCAGTATTTTGTTATGAAACAGTGAACAACTAATACCTTCAGAACACCCCATTACAACCCTCCTTCCCAACTCCTTCACCCTATAACATGACATGACGAAAACCTTTCTCCTCCCAGACTAAAAAGGATTACCGTGGAAACTCATTATTCTGGGCCAAGTGATTATTCAGTATAATATCTTCCCGCGAAACCAAGCAGTACTTTTACGTCGCGTGGTGTCCAGTCTGCCTATAACGAAGTACATTTCCGGTCTGAGTGTGGCCAACATATATCGTTACTTTAAACTGATGGTATATTAAATTATCTTTATTATTTATGTATGTCTATATGAAAGTATATTTACATATTTCTATAAACTGCACACACAATTTATGTAGTCTAAAATGCAATGTCATGTATTTAGTTATAAGTCTCTAAGCACGGACGGCCATGTTATATTACAAATGTTTCGCTAATGGAAAAGTGTTAATAACATAGAATCCTCTTTTGATCCATTAAAACATCATATCAAATTCCGCCTAAGCGGCCTTGCATTGGCAAGATGTGCGTTTTCTCTGGGAACACACGCTTGGCTGCTCGCACG
>NC_051417.1:993185-993264 GCF_015228065.2 Penaeus monodon
AGTAGATGTGCTCTCTACACAGTACACAGTATTACCAAACATGCATTCACACATAGGCAAAGGCAGATGCCTACAAATG
>NC_051417.1:993296-993657 GCF_015228065.2 Penaeus monodon
CGTATTCATGTAATGCTTTTTGCTTAAGATATAGTAGGAAATGGTAAACGGCAGCTTCCCTTCATATGACTCGATGTCGAATGCATTAGTTTCTCTGTTTAAAAGCAAAGTTGTTCCTCCGTTTTCACACGGAAGAAGAAAAAATGACCAATCTAATATGCAGCTAATATTCTGTTTAAAATATCCTAAGCTGATTTCTGTTGGAGATTTGTCGCGCGTGAAAAACCAGGCCATTTGGATATCTTCTGTCCTCCATGATTGATGATTTTCAGCTCTTCTTTCCCTTATTATTGGAACAGAATTTTGATAATACTTGTGCAATGAATAATAGAGAGAGAAGCCGTGGACTTATTCACCATTA
>NC_051417.1:994117-994270 GCF_015228065.2 Penaeus monodon
GATCAAATAGATAATCGAATATTTATAATAGGTAATGGAACAGAGGGTTTATTGTATAAAGATATTATTTAAAAGTACATTCTCAGTAGATGGTGTAGTGCTATCATAAAAAAAATATATCGACTAAATACCGCAGCTATGGACAGTGGCAAG
>NC_051417.1:994322-994431 GCF_015228065.2 Penaeus monodon
GCCATAGAAAAAGAAATGCTGGTAACCGTGGATATATACACCGCACATACATGGTGGAAAAAAACTTCAGTTATTCATTTCTGTATTCCCTTCATTCTTTATTGCCATC
>NC_051417.1:994526-994741 GCF_015228065.2 Penaeus monodon
CTCGCAGACGAGTAACGCGACGTCCTTTTCCCAGCAAGTAAGGATGAGCAAAGTCTTGTTTCGAATTCCTTTGCTTTTTCTTCAGTCATTTTCTTGGACCGCGACACGTGGTCTTTTTGTGCTCTGGGTCTTGTTATTATCTTTTGTTGCGTCGTCTTTATTTAGTCTCTTCTGTTTCCTTGTTCTCACTGTTTTACTTGATATGATATGCATCA
>NC_051417.1:996113-996269 GCF_015228065.2 Penaeus monodon
ATGGTAGTATGAATTAGAGAAGATATATTGCCGTTAAACTGGAAGTACATCGAGAGCAATCACGGGAAACTTCGCCATCAGTCGTGTTGGGAGCGAAAGGGAATCGCCGGGTCGTTTCAGCGAGACAAATGGTACTTTTCTCTTTTTGTCTCTCAT
>NC_051417.1:997148-997312 GCF_015228065.2 Penaeus monodon
GATTTATGAGGCTATCAAAATCAATTCTATAAAAAGAAAAAAATCACAGCTTGACCTCCAGTAACCTCCCCCCCCCCCCCCCTGCGTTTCACTCCGACCCTCTCTCCGGGCGCAGAGCCAATGCGGGACTGCCTTTTGGTCCTTCTGGGAAAACACCCTTTTAA
>NC_051417.1:997509-997691 GCF_015228065.2 Penaeus monodon
TGTATGTTCCCATGTCACATGTGTTAGAAATAAGTAATGAGTAAAGCAAAGGCCTCCCTTTGAGGGCGGCCTCAAATAGGCCAAAGGTGGCAAACCAGCAACGATGTAAAAGTCTTTTGTAAGAATTGCGGTTGTTGTTCCAAATAACAAATTTTCTTCAATGAAGTCTATTTCCATTTCTA
>NC_051417.1:998018-998329 GCF_015228065.2 Penaeus monodon
CCGAAAGCACATGCACGAGAGCACACCCCGCGGTCTCCTAGAGGGGACGCCTCCTCGAGCAACCTCAGAGCTTAGTCTCTCACTAATAATTCCCGTTTACATACCGAGAAACGCACACAGGGGACTATACAGAAGCTTAATCGCCGTGTCTGCACACCCAGCGGGAGCATTACAAGAGCGATACATGGGGAAACGTGCATAAAACATGGTCCTTCCAGGTCACTTGGAGTCACTTCATTCCTCTAAAAGGTCACGAACCGCTTCGCTTACGTGCCTTGCCAGGCCACTCGCACCCCCCCCCTCACCAACTC
>NC_051417.1:998814-999194 GCF_015228065.2 Penaeus monodon
CAATGAGAAACAAATACTGAAGTATTTATAAAAGATCTAAAACCGCCCATCCATTGACAAATATAAAACACTTTAGACCCAAAAGCCTCACTGCACTGACTGCTGGTTTCACTTACAGTTATCAGTACTTCCTCTACAATGATTGCACTCTACGTGAGAATACTGCCTGAACTGCAATTATAACATGAGTCCTATGAATCGCAAATACTCTTCTCTTTTTTCGATTAACGGTAAATTATAAAAAAAGAGAAAAAATCAACGGCGACTGATATAAATCACTACCAAAATCATTCGCGTTCTGTTTGCTCATTAAATCATCACTTTGTCAAACGGGACAAAAACAATGAGACGAGTATGTATGCTCATATTCTTATTGTATG
>NC_051417.1:999998-1000279 GCF_015228065.2 Penaeus monodon
AAGTAGAGTCTCGCCCTCGCTGGCAAGCCACGAGGGTCCAGCGTCCCTCCCTTTCCTCTTTTTAAGACTCCGACCAAATCTTGAGATCCGTGACACAGTTTTCCAACCTCCGGCCAAATCGCGGAATCTGTGACACCTCCTGACCGGCGCCGCACATCTTCTCTTCTCAATCCCGCTGATATGAAGTCTTTCTCGGACACCCTCGCTGCCTCTCTCTTTCTCCCTCCGCCGTCGGCCCGACCACATCCCACGAGGCCTCGCGCGGAGGAAGGGAGATTTTC
>NC_051417.1:1000564-1002892 GCF_015228065.2 Penaeus monodon
CTATACCAGCTGTTTTCTCCTCTTAGAAGATACGTAGCATCATGAAACCTTTACAACAAGAGCATGAGGTTTTCAACAAAATCGTAGATAGAGAAAGTGAAAAATATGTAAATGCGACTTTGTGTATTTTGAAGCTAAAAAAATGTCGCCGCTGGAAACCTGCTGAAGGAAGAAGGAAAACCCGACGGAATACTTACAGGGGAGCTTGTTTCCGCTGTCAGCGCTGGCCTCTCACACCGGAACGTTGAAAAGGTACAGCGCGTGGGCGCTACGAGGAAACCCGACGGTACACCCGACTATCCAGGGAAACTGTTCATCGAACTCGACGGCAAGAACAACAAAATTGCGTGCCTGGGAAGGACCGCAAAGGAAAACCTAGGCAAGTCTGCGGCATTTCGCAGTGTTAAACTGAGCCAGGCGCTTAGTAGAGAGCAAATCACGGAGCGCCATAATACCAAGGAACTCATGAAAGCGACAAATCTCTCTGAATATTGGATAAACGGAATGGGACGCACCGTACGCATGGAAGACGAGGCTCCAAGGAGAGGTCAAGTGCGCGGAGGAGGGCGCGGGGCGCAAGGAGGCCGCGGCCGCGCTTAGCGTGAGGCGGCCGGGGGCAGAGCCTCGCCGGACCCGGACCACAGGCAACACTGGGAAAACTGCCCAGACACGCAAGTTACCATCGCGTCTTTCAACCCTGGTGGCTGATATGGACAGAATGTTGAAATCGATAACTACATTGTTGGGTATATCAAACCAGATATATCGTATTATCAGAGCATTGATATTCCTGGGTATAGGTTTTATGGTAACAACAGGTGTACACATAAACATAGACTAAATTATGGGTCTGGAAGTGTTGGTAAGACATTTTTACTTTCGATATTATACATGTAGATAAACAACAAGAAGGGATTCTTTGCTTATCCAGCATAAAGTCACTAGATTTGAGCTGTTTGTTTACCCCTTGCCAATTCCACTTATGGTAAAGACCCAGACGAATTTTTCGACAGATTGTTGAACTTTGCTTACATACATGAGGCAGATCTCTGCATAGCGGTAGTTGGCTTTCATTCACGGATTGGTGAACTTGATGATGCTAACAAAGAGGCTGTGTAATTGAGTGAAAGACATATTGTAGATCGTCACGTAAATGCTCAGGGGAGTAACTTTATGACATACTTGTGTGATGCTGGTGAATGCGTCGTCAACGGGAGAGTGACTCCGGACTTAAACAACTGGACAAATGTCTCAGCTGCGAATAAGGGAGGTTCTTCAGTGGTGGATTATTTTACAGGTATCCATCTCTTTGAAGAACTAATTTGTTGATTTCCTAGAGAATGCCAATTTAGTAACTGTAAAATCAACTCATAATCTAGGAAGACATGCAATTTTGGCAGCAAAACTAAACTTGTCTAATTACTGCTATAATGAGAGCGAACCAAATGATAGGTCTCTGATTGTTGTCGAGCCTGTAAACGAGATCCATTGTGTGAAAGAATAAAAAAGTTAAGATAAGGAGTATGCCTAAAGAGTTTATAGGTAATGAAAACATCGTAAACGGTTACGATTTCTAATACGGGATATTGCTGATATGGATGTGAATCAGAATGAAATAGACAGACAATATAATGAAATAATCCAAACATATCTTACACAGATGGAGCAACGTTTCACCCCGATTAAAAGCATCACAAATACAATGCCGCACAGGAAAGCAAAACCATGGTGGAAGGAGGAACTAAAAAGCCTCTGGAAAAGGGCTCGGCAGTCCGAGAAAAGCGAAAGAGGACAGTAAGTCAACTTGGGAAATTCGGAAATTAAGAGATCAATTCAAAGAAAATAGGGCAAACTCTGATCGTACATTTCGAAGAGAAAAGCGTAAGTAACATGGACAGTGGCAAATTAAGCTAGAGAAATTAGACTCTTTCTCTTTTTAACCTAAAATTAAAAATGAAATACCCATGGAAGAGTATGATGATCACAGTAATGTGACAACTGACCATCCTTATATCATTAACAAAAGGAAAAATTAATTTGAAAAATTATATAGGGTTAATGTGAACGAAGGCGGGCTTGACTTATTTTTACAAACCCTGCAAGGCGAACTAAATGTAAAGGAAATGGATGTAAGCTTCATTCGACAAGGAAATACTTTAACAGAAAAATAGCATTAAATGAAGTTAGGACGGTAATTGGGAACACAAAGAATGGAAAGGCTGCAAATGGTGAAATAGACCCGCTACCGAATGAGCTTTTCAAAAATAACATTTCGTCGATACTTTTGCATGCACTCCTTGATCGGTGTTTTAATACTAGCATTAGACC
>NC_051417.1:1002910-1004733 GCF_015228065.2 Penaeus monodon
TATGGCAACCATCACTCCCATACCCAAAAATGCACAGCAAGATAAGAGAATTCCGTTGAACTATAGAGGTATTTCCTTGTTATCTTGTGTGGGGAAAATGTATTCGTTCCTGTTGAATCATAGGCTTAAAGAATACTTGGAAGAGAATCAAATCCTTGTTGACGAGCAGAACGGATTTCAAGAGGCCAGAGGAACAACAGATCACATATTTACATTAACAACGGTGCTTCTTGGTCGTCTCAAGGAGGGTATGGACACATTCTGCTGCTTCGTTGACTTCCAAAAAGCCGGCAATAAGGTAGACAGAGCATGTCTGTTCGCAAGTTTGTTGAACGCTGGTGTAGCTGGGAAACTATTGGGCAATCAAATCGTGTTACCGGGAGATAACCTATCGTGTCAGAATCAGTGGCTATATCACCGATTTCCTCGAGAATAACATAGGGGTTAAACAAGGGGATCCAATGAGTGCCACTTTGTTTAATGTGTTCCTTAATAGTCTGGCTGTAGAGCAAGTGGTATTGGTATTGACTTTTATGGTACCTCTCTAGTAGTACTTTTGTATGATGATGTGGTTATATTTGCAAACACCGAAATTGAACTTCAGAAATTATTTGATCTCATCTATAATTGGTGTAAGAAGTAGAGGTTGCCAATTAACACAGACAAAGCGCACATTCTACACGTGCGAAAACGACAGAAACCACAGAAAAAATCACATTCAGATATGGATATCGCAGTGACAACAGGCCGCTTGCTTACAACTCCTAATATAGATATTTAGGTGTACCTGACGAACATATCAATTTTAATGTACTAGCAGATGATCTAGCAATGCGGTCGTCGGCAGCCCTAGGCTCTTTTGTCGTCAAATATTATGCAAATAACAGCATGGGATTTTGGACGTACAGGAAGCTGTATGACGCCTGCATCTCCAAGGTGACGGATTAAAGTACAGGGGTCTGGGGATTGGGGATTTCCCTAGACTGGATGCTGTACATAATAGAGCTTTTAGAGCATATCCTGGCGTTCGTAAATACTGCCCTGTAGCTGCTTTACAAGGAGAAATGGGTTTTGAACCACCAAAAGCTCGAAGGAAGATAGACATGGTTAGGCTCTAGAATCACATAATTCAGCTAGATCAAACAAGGCTTCCTCGCAAAATCTTCGAGATCGAGCACGAAAAGAAATTAAGCTGGTATTCAGATATGCAGTCCAATTTTAATCAATAAATGAACAAATGATTTATTCGAACAAAAAAGTTCGAAATTTTAACCTGCTGAGGTTTGAATTAATTCGAATCCATGAGCAACAGTTCTTAAGGGACATAAATACAAAATCAAAGTTAAGGGCATATAAATTGTTCAGAACTAAACGTCAGTCTGAGCCATACGTAACAAGACATCTAGGTCAGCTAAGAACAGGAATCCTGCCACTAAGAATAGAAACGGGGCGTTTTTATAACTCACCCCCACGAAAGCGGTTATGTGTCCATTGTGAAGATGGAAAATTGAGGCTGAAATTCATTTCCAGTTTGATTGTCCACTGTATGCAGACTTGAGGAATGAATTGATAGGCAAGTGTAACCAGTTCATCTTTGATTTTACAAATCTCGACAATGAATGGAAACTTGGATGTAAATTTATTCTTGGAGATGAAAGGATTATTATGTTATCAGTGCATATTGTATTATCATTTACTCCCTAAAATGTTGTATGTAGAAAATGTAAATTACAGTTTTGTATATTCTTTATCATTATCATCATTATGTAAATATCAATGACTTCAGTGTCTGGGTAAGTCCTGAAGGATTGGATACAAATGCA
>NC_051417.1:1005589-1005673 GCF_015228065.2 Penaeus monodon
TTTTTTATAGTCAATTTTCCACCTTCTTTAATTTTCTATTAATCTGTTTGGCTCCTTTTTTTCATCTCGTTATTCATTGGGCAT
>NC_051417.1:1005735-1006472 GCF_015228065.2 Penaeus monodon
CTTGACATTTGCAAGCAGAATCGTTTCGTATCGTAAGACTTGCCTTCACATTATCTTTTTCGCTAATTACATATTCTTTCTAAGGATTAATTATGTTTTTATTTATCTACTTTAAACTTATTTTTTATTTATATAATTTCCTTATGTTTTTAGTTATTCAATTTGTCAATTCTTTTATTGATATCATTTCCCTATATTTTTAGAAATTCAAGTTATGATTTTTTTTATAGATGTCATTTCCCAATATCTTTGGAGATTTATTTCATGATTTAGTAATTCAATCCATTATCTTATTTTCGAAATTGATATCATTCTTTGTGGTTCTAGAAATTCGATTCAATTTTTTTTTTTTTATTCCAAAAGTGGTATCCTTTCCCTACATTCCTGAAACCGGCCACGTCCCGCTCAGCATCCGGGAAGTGGGCCAACCGAAATCACTTCAGCCACGACCTAACGAATCCGATTACGACTTCTCCCCAGCGCGGACGACCCGCCACGACCCGAATATGTCCCCAACACAACAACTTCTGTCTCTTCAGCGAGGTTTAGCAACGCGACCGCCGCCACCGTGACGAACTTTACCACATCAAAGGCCACTGATAACGGTCACAGCTACAACGATTATTACCGGAATAACGACCATAACCACTATGACTACAGAGATCACGACCGCACTCACTACCAACACAGTGTCCTCAGCGACATTATCCGATAACGACACTTCATTACAGGCGGTC
>NC_051417.1:1007561-1007648 GCF_015228065.2 Penaeus monodon
GTCAACAATTCAATTAGAAAGGACAGGATTAGATTTATGGTTTAATCAAGAATTGAGTCGTGCAGATCGAGGGTGGTGATGGAGTGC
>NC_051417.1:1007673-1007749 GCF_015228065.2 Penaeus monodon
ACCGATTAACCCTTTATTACCGGGGAAATAAAGTGATACGAGGCGGGGAAATCTCCGGGAAATGTCGGAGAAAGAG
>NC_051417.1:1008322-1008852 GCF_015228065.2 Penaeus monodon
ATATCATTTTCATCCTCTGCGCGAAGTCCGACTACCCTACCCAGGACTATTTGGATGTTGCTTTTAGTCTGTCAAGAATATACATTGCTATCCTGATGACACTCTACTTTTTCAGATTCCGCAGAAAAAGTAACCCGGCAAATGGCTTTGTTTTAAATTTCTAGTGCGTCAGTGCGCGCGGAGTCAACACAAAGGGTTATCAGCATTTTTCAGATCCGTGATGAGATATTTCCCTGCTAAGTGCTTCCTCGTGATGAAATGAATATTTTACTTCATTATTCTTAACTTTTTCATTCTTCCCTTTGTGTCTTCATCGAGGTTATCAATGTTTCACTTTTTGGGTTTAGGCAGATTATTCATTTATGTATAATATATCCCTTTATTCACTTACTATATTTAACATATTCAGTCGTGTTCGAGAAAATGCCACCTACTTTCTCTACAGTTAATAAATATAACCGGATATTGAAATTTTCTTTCCATCCTTTCCTTAAAAAAATCAAAGTGGTCAATCTTTCCCTCCCCCACCT
>NC_051417.1:1008890-1009310 GCF_015228065.2 Penaeus monodon
AACATCACTTTTCCGCATACGTCACCCGCTCCTTCCATAACTTTTCAATTCATCAGTCATCCCTGCCCGCGGTCCTCTCCCTATGTCGACCCCTTCACCGTTATTGACATTTTCCTGCTCGATAATAGAGAATCCCTGCCCTTCCCGGTCACTTTATATCCTCGCTCAATAACAAGAGGTCAGTTACTGTACTCTCCGTTGCAGCGCAGCTCCGTCCGCCAAGCTGGTCGCTGTATTACCCGCAGAAGGACTTGTTTGTCTTCGCTGGACCTCATCCATCACCGCCCTTCCTCTGGCCGCCTGATATTGCCTTTGGTTCCAGCGACCGACCCCGAAAAAGGAAATGGGGAGGCGGGGAGAGGCAGAGGGCGGGCAGAGGGGACGGGGAAAACGAGAGAGTAGGGATGGAGGGGAGAGAGA
>NC_051417.1:1011277-1011634 GCF_015228065.2 Penaeus monodon
CCAAATTCGATAACATTTACAACACCAAACTCGCGGAACCTAAGCATTTCCTCTCGTGCTTGCTAAATACCGGAAGCAATCTTTGAAAGCAATTCCCCCCAAGGAACGGGATCCTGTGCTTGAGGAGAGCAGTTCACAGGCACGAGAGTGCTTTGGCTTGAAACTTTGATGCGATGTTTGCTCTCCAAAGAGGTTCTGCCGACAGCTCTGATTTTCGATGTGGTCTCCTTAGTAAGAATTTGGACTGTCGCATATATCATGTCTAATGCATATATCATGTCTAATACGATCAGCATCGTGCACACGAGAGGACGGGCCTGCGTCTGGGATGCTGTGCCGCGGATCGGGGTCATTTCG
>NC_051417.1:1012018-1013290 GCF_015228065.2 Penaeus monodon
GACTGCAAATAACCAAATAACTGGGAAAATAACCAACGAGCTGTACACTGTTGCTTCTATTCCATTTATATGCTATATATTTAATATTATATTTTGTGTAGCATTGCCGATAACAGTGCTCTTATGGAGCATGGGAAATGGAAAATATATATTTCTGATTATAAATTGCATTTTGTGAAGTAGTACATTTATTAGTGCCCAAGATATATTCAATATTTAATATACCTATGTAAAATAACTGCTGCCCATTACCTTCCATTTATTATTGCAGAATCAGTGAAAGGGATTTGTTCATCTATTAAATCACTCTTTCCTGAGACGATTCCTTGACTGACTGACCGCGAGGGAATCACTACTGTCCTCCTTGTATTATTTCACTGATACAATGACACATATTTACGACATATAATGATACATTTCAATGTCATGGTTCACTGAGGAAAGCTCTGTTAACTGACCCATTGTGAGTATATTATAAAATGTACGTCAGTTCACAACTAATTATATACGTAATAAAAGTCAGGGCAAATATCCTAACGATGATTATACAGATGATTTACTATTTGCCTTTTAAAGCTCATAGTTGATCAAAAATGTTTAATGTTTGTTCTTAAGTAGTTCCAGTCTAGAGCTCCTAAAACGACCTATTGTTGTATACGTGAAGTTCTAACCGTGGGATACAAATTATGACGTGTACTGTTGATACTGTGGTCTATTGTTTGGAATCCAAGTTCTACTGGACGTAGCTTACGTATCGCTGTGTATGTAATGGTAGTGGCCTGTTAATACATAATGTCATTATTAAATTACCTTTAGACTCGTACATAAGGAAGGTTACATGCCAGAGGAGCCACCTGTATCTACTATTCCCTGAAAAACCGTAGGTATTTGAAATTCTATTCCGGAAAATTATGTGGAGGAAGATTTGATGATAAATACCTCGGTGTCCTGCTCGGATAGCTTAATAATTTATAATGATAAAAAATTATAATCACAGAGCCAGTAAATTCAAGAAGATAATCCATAAGTATCTCAAAGACTGGCGGTCCACAGACGGTGGAAGAGAGAATTAATGTGACCTTTCTAACAAGAACCCATCTCACTAATGATAACGGATGTGCTAAGAACATAGCCACTGGGTTTCGTTACACTGACATGCCAATAGTTTCATAGCGCTATTCTTTAGAAAGTCATTCGCAAATACAAGTGATATTATTCAGATTACTTCCACTCCACAATTTACTGAAGTATAAAGAAAACCTATTGCATGGA
>NC_051417.1:1013596-1015602 GCF_015228065.2 Penaeus monodon
TGGTGCATGGATTACTCAGCCTTATCTACTCCTAGTGTATTTACATATACTGCACACAATATCCGAGATTATAACGAAGTATAGAGTACTCTGCTGGACGCCAGACTGCTGACAAGTACTTAATGAACGAAATAAAGCAATTATTCTCTATCCATAAACATGGCAAGGTATCTCTATTATATGAAAGCGAAAGCAAAGGCTCGGTGGCCTTCTGCAAAATTTTGTCTTTACAATGACTGTGTAATAAATACTGATGGCAGGAGTAAGTTTGCGAGCATTCTATGATTACTGATGGCAGGATGAAGTTGTGAGGATGGACGATAATTTCAGAATTCCAGAATTTTCCAAATCGGTACATTTAGGCAACGGAAAATATATTGGGTCATCGAAATACCCTACTCTTAGTGTCGTTCCTGGAACTCATAACAGACTTGCAACAGCCTGCTAACGAACAGTTAACAAATGTGTCTTTTCTGACAAGACTGGTGGACCAGATCAGCTACTGATAACATGGCTCGCCTTAAGTAGTGAAAGCACGTGTAGTGAGCAGAGCCACTGAAGTAAGTAGTGTGTAGTGTGTGTAAATACCCGCCTGCACAGTGCTGTGTTTGTCAGCACGTATTTACCTTTGAACATCTAGTGCCATAATTATGACGACCAAGGACTTTTTCACCATGCACTAAGGAAGAAACATGGAATTTACATTGTTCAAATAAGCAGCGAATCAAATAAAATATATCTGGAATGGACAAAAATTGCGGCATTGTAATCCAGCGCTGGTAGAATAACACTTGGCTTAATGACCCTGACATTACGATGACGGCTTATAGCTATAAATCCAAATAACCTATATTTTCAGAACTATAAATATTAATCATGAGTGCATTTCGTATCGATAAATCGTACTTTTGTCTTATAATCATACCTTTATTGATGTTGTTGTTAACACCGTTACTTTCGTTATTTTTGCTTTCTCTTTGTTATTATCATCATCATCCTAACGATTATTATTTTCTTTTGTTGTGTTTGAAATCAGTAGTAAGAGGCTACTGTTATCATCATTTTGTTCATACAGAAAGGAAGTGAAGCTCAATACATTTGAAGTACTTTGCCATGAGACGCTTTTTTGTTGATCGTTACAAATTCTATTTCATTTTATTGTAAATTTTACTATAACTGAATCCCATAACGTGAAGGTATTTCGAGCATACGCTTTATCCTTCCATTACATGTAATTGGACTAATAGCTTTTCAAACCGGGAAAGAACAAGAAGAAAAAATCGGTATAAAAAGATAATTCCCTTTGACTTTTCTTTTATTGATGAGCATTTGACCTTTATAAACTGTGCTCCAGAAGAAAACCGGTCAAAAAAAGTTAAATGTAGAAAAACACTGAAAATCATAAAAAAAAACAAGATAGTGAGAAAAAAAAATTGTAAGTAGAAAATAGTAGACATCCATTTTCCATTAGCGATGGAAAAAAAATTTATAACCTAAGAGGATTGGAGGAACGTTTTTACATTTCCTTATATACATATATCTTATAAAGAGGAATGAAAGTTAAATAAAAATCGTAGTAAGAATAAAACGAAAAACACCGGAAGCTCGCCCGTTACCAGGCTGGTCGGCCGCAACTGCTGTCACGGGAGGCGCTGGAAAACACACTGGTAGATGAAGTATTATTAAGTATTATAAAGTAGAATATCACTTTATATCACACTGATAGATGAAGTATTATTAAGTATTATAAAGTAGAATATAGTAGAAGTATTATAAAGTAGAATATCGGGAATGAAGACTAAGGATAGCTCCCCCCCCCCTCCTCCAGGCGGGGCAGGGCGGCGCTGGAAGGAGCCCCGAGGCTTCCCTGACGGATCGGCCGAGGCGGAGTGAAAACGGGGTTGTCGCCGAGACACGGACGAGCGCGCCGCGGCAGGAGCGGGAGGGGGGGGGGGGCTGCCACCGACGGCGATGACGAAGACTAATCGGGGAAAAGGATGTTTCCT
>NC_051417.1:1016264-1016573 GCF_015228065.2 Penaeus monodon
CCACCCCATCACCATTACCTCGATTTCCAGCAAGGGAGTACTGGCCAGCGAAAACACATATCCCTTAAGACGAAATGCAAAGACTGGATTGAGATGATGAAGTCGAGTGAAGACGCGAAGCTTTTTTGCAGAGTACGGCGTCTCTTCACAAACTTTAAATGATGTTCTTTGAAGACGGCGTTCAATGGGAGCGTCAGACCAACGTGAACCAAAGGACTTCATAAGACGCTTTCAAGGCATATCGGGCCAAAGGGCTTCGGCCCAAATAAGAACCTGAGCCGGAATCTTCGTGTCTTATGAAGGACTGTC
>NC_051417.1:1016608-1016699 GCF_015228065.2 Penaeus monodon
GGGTATTGCCCGATAAATACACAAGAAAAAGAGTAAATACAATATAGATGCGTTGAGTTCTACGAGCTTAAAGTCTGATTTTTTTTTTGTA
>NC_051417.1:1018797-1018999 GCF_015228065.2 Penaeus monodon
CAAGCGAATGGCCTCCATGGCATCGAGAATCAGAGCAGCAGATATAAAAATCGAGAGAAATTCAAAAAGCAAACAATGTACGCAACAAGAATAATTGGCTTGACACTGAAAGGAAAAGTGATATCAGTTGACAAATATATCCCGATTGAGTAAAAAAAAAAAACAGTTATAAACAAATATTGAAAGGAATGAGAGGAGTTAC
>NC_051417.1:1019045-1019222 GCF_015228065.2 Penaeus monodon
CAGAACACGAAAATAATCAGATTCACTGGAACATATTCGTAATCTAAATCAATAATCAAGGGATTAAATACTTAAAAATGGTCCCTAGAACTTTCAACTTTCTTAGAAATTAAAAGGCGTAATTACCGATCTTCATGAAATATCAGGATTTCGAAAAAGGTATTTAGACGTATTCTA
>NC_051417.1:1020739-1020924 GCF_015228065.2 Penaeus monodon
ATCCAGTTTGAAAGTCCACCCATAACCCATTTTCTTACATTACTGTTTGTTATTCGTACAGTCAAGTGTTTTTTTTTTTTATGAAATATGCTAATTGTATTTGTAATAATACAGTTAGTGATTTTGGAAGTAATATAAATTAAAATAACCAGGATTATTTTAAGAAATTGATTTGTATTCTAAAC
>NC_051417.1:1023958-1024538 GCF_015228065.2 Penaeus monodon
GCTGTTTCTGGACGGTGCTCCCGAGAGGGCCGGTGTTGCCTGAGTGGATGTCCTTATTAAAATCAAGAGCCCTGCACAGGACCGAAAAAGCCCGCCTTCTGCAGGAAGGACGAATCTGCCGAGCCACGGGTCGTTGTAACAAAAATAACTGCTCACTAACATAATTTTAGTTCATGATAGAAACGGTGTTAAAAATGTTAAATAGCACTCCTCTCTTCAGTATGTGAGAAAATTTCGCCATTTACCTTCATTATCATTTCTCTCTACAGTATATATATTTTTTTACTTATGATGTAACCGGATTTTATGTGATGATGCAATTTCGAAACGTATTTATCATATCTATTAGTACAATCCCGGATAGAAAATTTCTTCATATATGTATCACAGAGAATTAGGATGAAACTATATATTTTTTTCTCTAAATTATATAGATTACTTTAGTGTTTAATGAATTTGTTTTGTCACTTATATACTTTCTATATCATTTGACTCATAGCTTTGAATCTTGACTCCCTGCATTCTTTACGTTGTAAGTGAGAATGCTCCTTTCCAAATTTTCTCAGCTAAAGTATACATA
>NC_051417.1:1024568-1024996 GCF_015228065.2 Penaeus monodon
CATGGCGGCTGAAGTTGAAATTTTTGTTTTGAAAGTTATCGCCCTTCTTGCTCTATGAGGATATAAATTCCAAGATTATTTTCGATGCTTGAAGGTCTCGATTTTAGTTTCGAATCTTATTCCCACTTTTTGTACGAAAAAAAAATCCTATCCCTGCCATACGTTAATTCCTTTAATCTATCCAAGCACTTTTCTATTATTTTCTACGTGTTTCCCGTTTTCTCATTCTACCTTTCCACATATTTATTTGCGTTTTACCAGCAATTTCCTTTCTCTTTCCTTCTGTTTTCCTAATTCCACATAGTTACCCCTGTTATTGGTGTGTTTTTGTTCGACTTTTTATTGGATTCCAATTAATACCCGTCTCCCACGTCGCCGCAGTGCCTCACATATAGTGTTTTATCCCCCTTGCGCTCTTCCACGTATTT
>NC_051417.1:1025039-1025920 GCF_015228065.2 Penaeus monodon
TTCGTCTCGCATCCCCCGCGCTCCTCCTGCCGCATTCCTCGCCGCCTGTCACGAGCTCCTTCCCTCCCGCTGCCGGAGACACACAATATTGCGTTAATAACTCCGCGTCTGAAGAAGAGTTCGCGTGACAGCAATTCCGTTTTTCCTTCCGGCGAATCCCAAATGGCGAGCTAAACTTCTGAACATTTTTAGCACACGCCGGCGAGGCAGCTGTCCCCCCGCCGCCCCTTGGGACGCCGCCGGTCCCGCCGAGATAAGTGTTTCAAAGAACCTCCTTCTCTTCCCTTCGGCGATTCCTTCCTTACTTCATGCGTCTTTCATTTATATATTTTTTTTCTTCGGCGGCCCTTCCTTCTTCCTCCCTTCCTTCCTTCCTCTTCCTTCTTCCTCCTTCCTCTTTTTCTACCTTTCGGCTCCTCCTTCTTTCTTCCGTCTTCTGCCTTCTTCTATACTTCCTATCTCCTTTTCTCCTCGGCCCCTCCTTCCTTCTCCTGTCTTCTTCCTCTTTCTTCAGTCGTCCTTTCCTCGCTCTTTCTTCTGCGGGTCTTTCTCCTTCTCTTCCCTTCTCTGCTTTGGATCATTTCATCCGTCTCCTGCATTTCCTTTTCCGTTTGCTCAATATCTTCTTTCTTCTCACATTATTCTCCTTTCTCACCCCCTACATCCCTTCTCCATATCTCCTCAATTTCTCGGTATCGTCTCTACCAATCTTCTTCCTTTCCAATTCCCACGTTACCCTCTTTCTCCTGTTCCCCTCCATTCTCCTCTCTTTTATCCCTTTCCTAAATGACTTTCGAAAATGATTTGTCGGGGTTTGCGTGGCCGGTGACCGATTCCACCGACTTTTGACTCTTAAATCTTTTCACGCCCTCCGTGGTCGG
>NC_051417.1:1025948-1026131 GCF_015228065.2 Penaeus monodon
GAAAAAACACACACACGAGGAAAGTAAAAAAAATGGTGTTACGAAAACAAAGGAAAGGATAAGAGGGAAATATCCTTTGATTTTTGAGTCTATTGCACGTCTCTCAGCGGCCGAATGCATTGATATCGAGCTGCTGCTTTCATTATCCATCTCCTTCCCGCTTTCTCCATCCACTTCTCCGCT
>NC_051417.1:1026619-1026769 GCF_015228065.2 Penaeus monodon
AGCGGAGAAGTGGATGGAGAAAGCGGGAAGGAGATGGATAATGAAAGCAGCAGCTCGATATCAATGCATTCGGCCGCTGAGAGACGTGCAATAGACTCAAAAATCAAAGGATATTTCCCTCTTATCCTTTCCTTTGTTTTCGTAACACCA
>NC_051417.1:1026834-1026909 GCF_015228065.2 Penaeus monodon
CCGACCACGGAGGGCGTGAAAAGATTTAAGAGTCAAAAGTCGGTGGAATCGGTCACCGGCCACGCAAACCCCGAC
>NC_051417.1:1029016-1029100 GCF_015228065.2 Penaeus monodon
CAAATGCCCCCTGACTTTAGGGCCTCTCATTATTATAGATATGTTGACGATACATTTCTTTTGTTTAGATTCCTGCAGTATATG
>NC_051417.1:1031148-1031495 GCF_015228065.2 Penaeus monodon
GCAGCTTCATCCCAGCGCGGATCCCAGTGGAGCTGCGGTTCATTCGTCAGTCTGATCATTTTTTTTATTTACATCAAACATTTTGACTCCGCGCGTTACTCATCTTTTATGAACACATCTGCAATAACGCAAAATTATGTGATTTCGAAGCGAGTGGGATGCTGGAATACCCAAATCTGTTACTGAAATGAATTAATCTTGGCGTATTGAGCACATTTTAAATCAAGGAAATGGAAAGTTATATTTCTATTACTCTTGCTATTGCGGTGATGCAAATAAAATTGTATAAGGAAAATGTCCAATATTAACACGAAAATGCGTACAAATTACTTTATAGTGCGTAGAAC
>NC_051417.1:1031708-1032367 GCF_015228065.2 Penaeus monodon
TGGCCTTGTGCTCACCCAGGCCTCTTCTACTATATTTTTCGTCCGAAAGAACTACCCATGTCTGAGGCAATATCAGATGATTTCGCATTTTTCATGACATTAGCATTGGCCTGTCGTTTTTTGTGGCTTCATTAAGGCTCCACTTGTTTTTCTAGGACAAAAAATTGGGTTCAAAGGCCGCACAAAACAACTCATCAGATTAGATTAATTCGTTGAAGAGTATTATCAAGCGATACAAAATGCCAATCAAACAGAGAACAGGACGCCCCTTTTAATACCGAAATCCTAGAACTTGTACATAGAGAGCTCAATTTACCGAAAAAAACGAATCAGTATAGAGACTTATTTGTTATTGATAAGTCAGCTTCGAGCAAAAGGTTTATAGTGTTTATGCTACAGAAATGTTGCAATTGAAAGATGACCACTGCGACTTAGAAAGGAAAATCAGATTAAACTTTTATTCGAACAACACGAGTCGAGGGACGGGACATCGACGGCTTGTAAAATATAATATGAATTTTGTAATACGAACCAAAGAACAGCTTTCACATAGAAAGCTTCTGTTGTTTATATAATTATGACGGTATATATTTCTAATGAAGCTTGATATGTTGATGCTCGCTTTTGTTTGCTGCACTGAATATTTGTTGACATACACA
>NC_051417.1:1033558-1033777 GCF_015228065.2 Penaeus monodon
CACATTTATATGTGCATGAAAATTTCAACGGGTCATTCGGTGATTAAAATAGCAAATCCCTGAATACTCCTTGTAGCTGGAAGTATTGATCTCACTAAGTTACTTTAAATCACAGTGATTAACTATGTTTGAATAATTAATTGGACTGATTTTTGTACACGTTGCTGTCTCTTTTACTTTGATCTGTTTTATGTGCTGTATGATGAGATTCTGGTATCG
>NC_051417.1:1033844-1033955 GCF_015228065.2 Penaeus monodon
CATCAGCTGTTTTTTATTTCAAGTATGATCTTCAAGCTGAATCATATTATAGCTAATGCTGGACTGGATCGTATCACCATTGTTTGGTACTTTGATATGTATCTGTTTTTG
>NC_051417.1:1034137-1034610 GCF_015228065.2 Penaeus monodon
GTTTTCCCTTTGCATCCAATTCAAAGTCACTGAACATGATATTTTAACGGATATTCCTTAATTTCTTCAGAGGAAACAATATGATACTCTAGTATTTTGGTACTTTTTTTTCATAATATTGTCGCAGCTTGAAACACGTTTTCTTGACAAAGATTTAAAAAAGACCGAAATTCATCAATCCTTTTGCAAATATCATAATTTTCATTATCATTTTACTCATTTATTTAATTTTTACCCGATGTTATGTTGGCGAAAAATGGATTAAACTCTCACCACATCCTCTTTCCTTTAAAATACGACCCACAAGCTACTTCGAGCTTGAAAACCCCGCGAAGTACCGTGTGGCTTGTCACTCCCCTTCAGAAAAGCTCTCTCGACGTCCCGCGAGATCCCGCTCTGTAGGAGGAGGTTATCTCCTTTGCTCCCAAAGGACTTCAAGAAGGATCAACGCACTCGTGATGTGGGTCCCTGCC
>NC_051417.1:1035128-1035878 GCF_015228065.2 Penaeus monodon
GCTCGTTTTTATTGCGTCGACGGTCATTGTGGTCTTGACCTCTGTTACAGTATTCGTGGCTACGGTGGCGGTCGTTATAGCTATGGTCGTTGGCAGTGGTCTTTGAGGTAAAGATCCCTGTGGTAATGGTTGTTGTTGTGATGAATTTTGTCTGAAGAAAGTGAAGTTGTTCTACTGGGGACACGTTCATGTCGTGGAGGGTCGTAATCGGATTGGTTAGGTCGTGGTCGTGGTTCGGTTAGGTCTCGAGTGGTCCACTTTCCGGGTTGGGAGCTGAGCACAGGCGGCGTTGGGAATATGGGAAGTGATATCAGTCCTTAAAAAAAAAGGATTGGGCCGAAAAGTAGATAGAAAGGTAAACAACGAATTATAAATATTTACAGTAAAAGGGGAAAAACGTTAAACAGACTGAGAGGCGGATGAATAGAAAAAAAGGAGGCAGATAAATACACGTGCTAAATGAATGTGGACATTAAAGTGGTGTGTCACGGTTCTGAAATAAAGTTTAAGAATTTCCCAACTTGCAAATCGCAGGACGAGAAAGTTCAGAGGAATCGAGAGAAAAGAAGGAGGAAGAACGAAAAGAAGTAAGTTGAAAAAGAACAAGAAGAAAAGCAGGAAGAAAATTCAAGAAAAAAGAAGCGGGAGACAAAGAGGAAAAATCAAGAACAAGAAATGTAAAACAATGAAATGAAAAATATAAGTGAAGGAGCAGAAAATAATTTTGTTTAAGAGGATATCCCGTTCGCT
>NC_051417.1:1036030-1036341 GCF_015228065.2 Penaeus monodon
TGACATATGCTTTTGTCTTGCCAGCGTCCCCCTCCCCCCATCCCCCGGCACCTGCTCTCTAAACAACCCCTCGCTAAGCCTCGGGAATATCCAGGCAGGTGGAGCTTTTGCGAACTCAGGCGCGTTTGTGTAATTAATTATTTACAAAAGGGAATATGATTAATACTATTTTCCTTCACGTAACTATTACATCTTCGAAGGGCGCAGGCCGGGGGCTACGAGAGCTGTAGACGTGTTGGGGCGTAGGTTCCACGAAGGATTCCTGCTGCCGGGCTGCCACACCTGGGGACGTTCCCACTCCGGCGGACCTT
>NC_051417.1:1036607-1036737 GCF_015228065.2 Penaeus monodon
CAAATATATTGATATTCCATCCGTCCGTCCACAAGTTTTTCAAACTCATTACGCCAGATGTCTCATTTCATGTGTCTGCAAACTTGAAGACTTTTCATTTTGTTCTAAAATAATTTACAACTTGAATATA
>NC_051417.1:1036867-1037089 GCF_015228065.2 Penaeus monodon
GTTATTTACACGAAGGTAAAGGGAAGGGAACAGAAAGGGGGGAGCGGGAGAAAGGAAGGAGAATGGGGCCTAAATAGAAGAGGGAGATAGGGAAGAAGGGGAAATGGAGGAGACTTCAAGAGTACGTGGGGAAGGCGAAGGAGAGAGGGAGAGACGCAGAGAAAAAGGAGAAGGTGCAAAGCGAGGGAAGAGGATAAAGGAACGCAAGAGGCGGGGAAATTT
>NC_051417.1:1037122-1037292 GCF_015228065.2 Penaeus monodon
TGCAGAGTTTGCAGTGGCAAGAGAAGAGGGAATTTAAGGAAGATCTGGAAGTGAGAGGCAGTGGCAGGGCGAGGGAAAGGGAAAAGGAGAAAGATGACGAAAGATAATGAAGGAGCGTGAAAGAGGGAGAAAGGAATACCTTTTTTTGGTGGAATTTCCACGGGTCCCGC
>NC_051417.1:1038065-1038504 GCF_015228065.2 Penaeus monodon
ATAGCAATAGAAATAATATGATTAATCTAAGGCTTCGCCATTTTTGGTCGATCCTTGTCGTAAATCCCTTAAAGGAAGTGATATCCTATATACTGACATTGTTTCATTTTCCATTTCGACTGATATCACCACCTTCCTTTTTTTCCTTTTTAAACGCTCATAGTTTTATGATGTTCTATAAAGCCATAAAGCCATGAGTGACAAGCTTTCCTGGAAACTCAATCAGTGACAATCAAATTGAAGTCTGACATTTAAAACTCCCATCCTTAAAAAGTGCCACACATTGATTATGTAGACTTTTGTTCTTTTTTAATGAACCAATTTCAGAGTAAAAAGAGAAAGCTGAACACATCTAAAAAGAGAAACGGCGGCACTAAGTGGAGTTTAGGTAGGCTCACCTTTTCGGTGGGTGAAGCTCATCCAGGACTGTTTGTCCTCC
>NC_051417.1:1038574-1038731 GCF_015228065.2 Penaeus monodon
ATGAATACTTGATTAGATATACTTCGAGAATCTTTCGTGCAAAGCATTTTTTCTGTGATTTGTTGTTAAATCGATTCAGAGCATTTTTTCTGTGGTTTGTTGTTAAATTGATTCAGTTAAATCGATTGACCGCCCGAGAGGCATATATTGTGAGATT
>NC_051417.1:1039553-1040313 GCF_015228065.2 Penaeus monodon
TTGTGTAGCTATATGTGTAGTGGTAATGTGTCTGACGAGGAAATCGACAAATCAGAAAATTTTCATTTAGCAAAACGAAGAACATTTCTGTGTTTACATTTGGAATGCATTTTACTGGGACTTTGCTGAGTCCTCCATATGTAACACTCCCCCCCCAGAAAGCCTTTAAAGTACCTTATATAAATGGGTTAGGGTAAAGGATGCGAAGTAGTATTGAAAGAAAAACGTATAGTATCCAATATTGTACTAAATAAGCAGAAGACACAGTTTGGTTACAATATTATAACTTGCAATGAGGGTAAGGGAACACTAGGTTGTCCTCATTTGTAGGTGTATAATATTGTTGTCACATAGAATACATAAATGGGAAGATGTAACAATAGTGTTTGAAAGGTTTGAAGTATTGTAAAAGGACGCATTCTTTCAGGAAAACCATTTCAGCGTTTGTGAATGGTGGATAGTGTTGAGTTTCAACTTTTAACTTCGCATGAGTAGATCATTCATTAAAAGCATTGTCATCCATTTAAGATAGCTTTCATTGTTTCTAAAACTAAACGATCGTTAAAAGGAGTACTTAAACTATTAAGAATATGTGATGCTCAACAAAGTTTTCATGTACGCGGTCGTACATTTGAAGTCCTTGTTTAATATGGATAATTAGATTTGTCTGGCGGAATTACATTGAAAGATTGTGAATAAAAGAAATTACGAGCCGTGAAACAAATAAGTGGAAAAAAATATAGATAAATAACAAATTGAT
>NC_051417.1:1040801-1040996 GCF_015228065.2 Penaeus monodon
AATACACAAGACAATACATGCGTACAAAAACCTTTCACGCGAATGCACTAAAACGACGAAGTCAAAGACGAACGCAAATCAAGGGAAGCCAATTTCTTCCCCGCTGTTCGAGGGAGACAACAAGGCCCGAGTGAGCGTCAGAGGCCTTCTCCGGGACAGGCGTCGATGTCGACAGCGAAACGCCTCCTAATTGGA
>NC_051417.1:1041384-1041448 GCF_015228065.2 Penaeus monodon
TATAAGATGTTTTAATTGAAACTGATTAAGGATTCAGGAACTGTAAGACTGTTCGCTTTTTATG
>NC_051417.1:1041599-1041806 GCF_015228065.2 Penaeus monodon
ACCATTATTTTTCTCTCGCACACACTCATTCCGTCTTGCTTTTTCGAAAGATGAAAATTTTCATAGAATCAACCAAAGAAATTCCCAACACTCGCAAACACAAAAGCGAAACGAAAACAGAACGTCACGAATATTTTCCATTTTCTTTTCTATTGTTTTATTTGTTTGAGTTCTGCTTCATGCATGAAATATTAACGATGGATGGAC
>NC_051417.1:1042721-1043235 GCF_015228065.2 Penaeus monodon
CTAACCCATCGTGAGCTCTGCCGTCCTTTCAGCCTCTTTACTCAAGGCAACGTGTTCGGCGAGGCTTCCGGCGAAGTGCGAAGCCGGAGGAAGAACAAACTAGAAATCCAGAGAAAAGGAGAAAACAGGAGAAAAATAAAAATAAGGGAGAAAGAAAGAATGAAAGAAAAGGGGGAGACGAGAAAGAGACTAAAACACCAATAGAAAATAATAAAGCTGAATAAAAGAAAAGAGAGAAAGAATGAGAGATAATAAAAAAGAGAGAAACGAAAGAGAACAGAAATCAATCACTAATAAAAACGGGATATACAAAAATACAATAAATGAAAGACGGAATAAAGCCAGTGGAGAGGAACTTAAAATATGGCACCGGAGAAGGGAATAAATGAAAGGAACAGAGGGAGAGGGAATATATATGTGCGAAAGGGAGAGGGGAAGAGAGTGTTATTGGAAAAGAGGGGAAATAAGATAAATAAGACAAAGGAAGGAATAAAAAATGCAATTGAAAAAGGAA
>NC_051417.1:1043589-1043655 GCF_015228065.2 Penaeus monodon
TGAATTAGAAGACAATCAAGCAAAAAGGTAAATATACCAGAAAACAATATCTATTTATTTATATAT
>NC_051417.1:1045066-1045342 GCF_015228065.2 Penaeus monodon
CGCGATAAAACCCGGCCTCCTCAAAAACCAGATCCCATCACCGCGACCCTGTTAATCGAGGGCAAAAGTCCCAAGCGAACCCCGCCAAATGAAGCCACACTTTTAGCCCTCCCGGAATGGGCTGCACGAGCGCTTCAAGGGGCCCTTCGGAAACTCACTTTCAGCGGCTTTGTCTGCATGTATGTAGTGGGAGAGCTTGATGGATCGGGGCTCTTTTAGGCCTTGTATTGACCTAGTTATACGGTTGTTGTCAGGGATGAAAATATCCTCGAGATT
>NC_051417.1:1045618-1045806 GCF_015228065.2 Penaeus monodon
TAGAAGCCAATAGAAAGTCGGCTAAATCATTCCCAAGTAACGTCCTGCCTTAAAATTCTCGGAGCTAATCAGACGCCATTTTATATGCTTCATCTTTATCCATGTCAATGAGGCTCCAGAATCACTTGATTCATCTGGGCAAGAACACGGATTCTTTGCCTGTAGTTGCATTCTCACTTTGCATCGTT
>NC_051417.1:1046243-1049064 GCF_015228065.2 Penaeus monodon
CAAAGACTATTAATAAGACGGGAAAGTCCAAGAAAAGGGTGAAATAATACTAACTGGGACCTTAAAGTAGTCCATGACGTCATAACATAGTCCGATTAAAAGGTGGCGTTACAATCGCTCGTCAATGACGTCATGTGTTTACATTGAAAAAAACAAGTGACAGCAGCAGACGAATTTTAGAGCGCGCATTTCATGATGGTCGGAAAATCCCATCCATGTGTTATCTGTAAAAGGCGGAAAGATTCACATCCTTTCCATCATTTTCATAGATTTCCAAAGGACAAAGACAGGTAATTTACTTAATTATTGTGTTGTTAAGTGTTGCCAAGTGATATATTGCAGAAAATTAAATATTAAGAAATTCTAACAAGCTACAGCTCCCTCGTGACATATTTCAGGTGTCTTTTGTGGCTAAATGCATTAAATATTCCAAGGCTCCACGAAAAAAGCCACACTCATCTTAATAGGAGCTTTCGTGTGTGCAGTCACCATTTCTCTGCATCTCAATATTGCAGCGCCTCATCACCCAAGTTATTAAGCACTGCACGGCCTGACCAAAATCTTGAAGGTAACACAAATCAAATCAAACAATCATTTTCATGTACTGGTAGGATTAACTAGTGATTTATGTTATATTAATGTATCATTATATTTGAGCGTAGTTTATGGGGTCAAAGTTACCAAGAGGACCGCACTATGGTATTGAAAATATGAGTATAATATTGAAAGGAATAATATCTACATTCATTGGTGTTAAATTTATCTTGAAAAAAATAGAGATAAAGTCACAGATACAGAATATATATAGTGGAAATTAGCCTCAAAAAATAATTCAAAATTTAAGGGTGAGAGCTCATAGGTTGTTAAAGAAATATAATAATCTTCAAAAACAGAAAACATAGCATTGCCCTAATTTACCAGCCAATGTAGTAAAAAATGTGTCCCAATACCTGAGTGGCACTGCTCTTGAATTTTTCAAAGCACAAATGAAACTTTCTGGAGCAAAGAGCAAGGGGAGGAGATATTCTCCAACTATGAGATGTTTCAGTCTAGGATTATATTTCAAAAGCCCTAGGACATATAGATTCCTTTCTAAAATTTCTGTCCTCCCAACTCCCAGGATGCTTCGACTATGGCTCCAAAATGTTTTATTTAGTGTTGGATGGAATGAATCTATATTTAAATTACTTGAGAAAAAGACTCAATGCAAGGCGACATCAGAAAAATTATGTGGCATTGTTTTTTATGCAATTTCCATAAGATCAGGGATCCATTACTGTACAATGACGGACAAAATTCATGGATGTGAAAATTTGGGAAAGTATGGTCAGTCTAGCAGACCAGCTCAATTTGCTATGGTGTTTATGGCAAAAGGACTGTTCGAAATGGAAGCAGACTTTGGGATATTTTCTGTTTGAAAAGTCTGTTCCAGCAGATACCATCAAAATGATGGTAATTGATTGTATTAAAAAAATTAAAGGAAACCGGACTATATCCCAAGTTTGTGACCTGCGACCAAGATCCTTCAAATGTTAGTGCATTCAAAAAGATGGGAATAACAGATGACACCCATATTTAATGGAAAATGAAGAAAAAGTTTTCTTCTTTTATGATGCCCTCATTTGCTGAAGAGTATACGCAATAATTTATTTAAATATGATTTCAAGGTTGATAATGAGAAAATCAGCTGGCAATACATAAAGGAATTTTATGAAATAGATAGAAATATGGGTATAAGACTTGCACCAAAGGTGAGCGATATTCATATTCATCCTAATAGCTTTCAGAAAATGCGTGTACAATATGAAGGTCAAATATTTAGCAGAACTGTTGCAGCAGCTATTCACACCCATGCCACTCTTGGAGTTCTGCCAACTGAAGCAGCTGCAACAGCAAAATTTATTTATAAAATGGATGAACTATTTGACATTTTCAACAGTTCACAGAGAAAACACTATAGGAAATCAAAATGTGCAATATCAAACGATATAGATTTTCAACAATTAACCGATAAGAGTGAGTGGATAAAGCAGTGGACTATTGAAGGTTGTAGACAAAGAATCCCAAGTGTTGCTGGCTGGTTATTGAATATTCAGTCTTTAAAATTATTGTGGAAAGATATACAAATCAAATTTAAAATAGATTATCTTTTAACCAGGAAATTAAATCAAGACTGTTTAGAAAAAAAAATTGGTTGTGTTAGAAATGTTTGTGGGAATAATGATTCTCCTGACACAAAATCTTTTATCTCTGCTGTAAAGAACATAACAGCCAACCATTTAATTCAACAGTCATCCAATGGAAATTATGTAGAAGATACAACACCAATGTTATCACATGTTAATCTTTCCAATTTGAAGGAGAAGGCATTCATAAAAGAAGTCAGTATTTCAAGTAATTCTCTTGATTGTATCACTGACAGAGATTCTGCAGAGGTAGAGGCAAGTATCTCAAGTAGCCTAGAACATTTGCAAACCATTCATTTACTATCACATTCTACTAATGTAGCAACATATTTTTCTTCATTTGATCCTTATAATGATGCCGCAACTACTTCCACATTTGAAATGTCACCCGTGCCGTATCCCGATTTAACTGAAAATGCTGCTGCATATATTGCTGGTTGCATATGCCATAAAGTAATAAAAAGCCATAAGTGTGACAATTGCAGACAGCAGATAATTCAATCTCCTAAAGATAATTCAGATAACACTGATATATTTTCCAATGCCAAAACTCTTGATGAATATAAATATTTAACTTTTCCTAGACTTGAAATTATTGATACAGTAACAGATTTCGAAAAAAAAAATTATGTCAA
>NC_051417.1:1049146-1049477 GCF_015228065.2 Penaeus monodon
TGGTTTTAATCTTTGTAGTGGAGTACAAGGCAAATTCATAAATATTTTCCTCACCATTAGAATTCACCATCACATTAAAATATTTAACAGAAACTTACGAAAAGGAAAGAGCATAGACAGCAGTCATCTACCTACAAAGAAAAACAGAAAACTTCAAAAGGCAATTCATCACTAGCATGTTTTTTGTTTCTTTTTGTTTCCTTTTGTGTTTGTCTTTATTGTTTGTTATTTGTTATTTTTGAGTTTCTGTTTTTGTCTGAGTTTGGGTTTTGTTTGCTTTGTTTTTTAACATTTTTATTTGGTTTTGTCTTTACTTCTAACAAAAATGGCA
>NC_051417.1:1049524-1049953 GCF_015228065.2 Penaeus monodon
ACATGAAATATAATATAATGTCTGTGTGTTCGTTTTTATGTATATACTTTGCTTAACTGTTTCTGCATTACTGTTTTACTTTCTGACCATTTTTTTTCTAATGTGCATTATTGGACTGCATGCTCCTCTTCATTATTTGTTGTTTTCTCATTGTTTTTTGTCTTGTCCTTGCATGATTGAAAATTATTTTTGTTTATATATATTTGTTACTGATTTTGCATGTGTTTTTATGGCATATGCATGTCACGTTTATATGTCAATCATAGCTACAGTATTTTTATTATAATAAAAGCAATCCATACCATTGATTTTTACTATCCAAACTGATGCACAGGTATTTCTTACAATACTGTTTTAGGATATTTATATTCTCATTAAATAAGGTATTACACTGGTAATATATAAAATGATATTTTTTGTAGCCAGGTT
>NC_051417.1:1050067-1050432 GCF_015228065.2 Penaeus monodon
CATTCACTGAGTTATTAATACACTAAGAATGTTAATACCATGGTCTGGGAATATTATCAAAACTAATATTACATATAAAGTTCACAATTATTGAGTTTTATCCATGAAGCTTGTGAAAAATACATAAATCAAAATCGAACACGTAACATCATTGCTGCTATAATGACGTCTCATGTATCATTTGACTACGGATATAGGTCTGGCAGAAGAACTCATGACGTCATGGCTACTCTAATGACGTCACATGTACTATTGGACTACGCCAATAGATGGCGTTATTCTGGTGGCATCTGGCAACAAAGTGCGAACACCGATTTCTATTAATTTCATACGGTCTTACCTATCTTTCGTATACTATCTTTGCA
>NC_051417.1:1051843-1052101 GCF_015228065.2 Penaeus monodon
TTCAATTAGGCACAGTTGGTGATACGTTTGTAAATTGAATGCCAATTTAAAAAGTACACAAGATTCTCGTTTATTTCTTCAATTAACTTTTTTTCAGACATTTGAAACTCAGATTAATTAAAAACCGAATTGCTTTTTTCTTCCAATTTCCTTAGAACGTGCATTAGCGGTAGGAGATTCTTTCCTGAAAAAGACAATGTGATAAGGAAAACGGTCTTGCAGGATGCTTGCTCGCCTGTCTCCCTTCCGTTGCCTCTT
>NC_051417.1:1052444-1053890 GCF_015228065.2 Penaeus monodon
TTATCTAGGTTGTCGCCTCCCCCCCCCCACCACCACTCAGCTATTAGTAATGCCCTATTTTTCATCAAAGCAAATTTGGTTCTTAGATATTTCAAGAGTTCCAAAGCAGATAAAAGGTTTCGCAGGTAGTCTTCTTATATGAAGGTAAATGGGAATGAACTTTCAAAAGCCCGTAAATAAAATGCACAAAATTCAAGATAAAACATAGATTCATCATGCAAAAGCGTGAGATACATATTGATATATTTTTCTGTATCCAGATACTAAATAGACAAAAATATACTGAGAGGGAACGTATGATACGCCAAAGAAATGTCTGGCCAGGGGTAAATGGGGACAGGAAGGGACGGGGGTTTAGTGCTCGAAGTATATAGTATATTCCCAGACTTACTATTTCACACGTATTGCATTGCATTCACAATAAAAAGGAGGCGGTAAATATGACTGAATGACTGGCTCAGGTAGGGGAGGGTCTGCGAGGCAAATGCAGGGACGGGGATGCATAGTGTGTTGCTCGAAGATACTTGCCAGACATGCAAGAGTTACCAGTGGACACTACCAATGCCTCAGTTAAGGAGAAGACTCAGAATATCTACACACTGGGTTTCCGTAGATCGTACTTGGTTGTGGAATAGAACTCCTGCGCTTGTTGAGACAAGATACATGTGTGACAAACAGGATTTTCGGATGTTAAAGGCTTATCAGCTGAGATTATTTGATCTG
This sequence comes from Penaeus monodon, assembly GCF_015228065.2. Taxonomy (NCBI): domain Eukaryota; kingdom Metazoa; phylum Arthropoda; class Malacostraca; order Decapoda; family Penaeidae; genus Penaeus; species Penaeus monodon. Next base: position 1,053,168 of record NC_051417.1, read on the forward strand.
CATTTTGATTTCACTTGCCTGTGTAATTTCATTTGACAGATACCTCTATTGTAATAGTATTTTCCTTGGTACATGAAAGGACGATTATACTAGACATTTTGGTAATACAGATTGTTAAAACATCATATAACAATTAGAGCTAAATGGCAGTACATCATGTAGAAGTATAGTGACCATAGGCATGAAATATCAGTAAATTCTATCAGATATGAAAGACAGTCAATATAATCATTATAAGCCAAGAAGTAAACCTTCAGCAAATGTCGGTATTAAAAAATAATTATAGGAAAACAGAAAAGCGTTATATATGTACAAAAATGCACACATGTATAATAGAGATGTTTAAACAGCACATGGTCTGGGTACTTAACCCATAACAATGCTTTAAGATCTCTTTTTTCGACCCATTCTCAGATTGTTTTCGTGGATGAACTAGACTAGAGCGCAATTAAAACGTCAAATTCAAGCAGTACCATTAAGTCTTAAACGTTTATGCTCTGCAGAATGGTGCCGAGTCTCATAACGCTCTGGAAATGATGAATTAAAGCGGGTCGTTTCGGCCGCAGCGGATTTTCGAGGAGAAAGCAAAGTTTCGGACAGGGTGACTGATGATGCTGTTACGGCAAGAAAATCGGGTCAGATTTACATTCGGGAAGAAAAAGGACTGGGATGAAGGAGGGACGAGCACTGAGGGTGACAGCTAGGGCAGTCGCGGTTAAGAAG
>NC_051417.1:1054379-1054724 GCF_015228065.2 Penaeus monodon
ATAATAGTACAGACACCCAGTGTGTAGTCAAACGTTTTATGAGTGCGACCAGGGAGAGCGCCAAACATAAAGCTTATTCAGGCAAGGGGGGAACGGGAATCGGTTGTAAATCGTGGAGCGGTGAGGGCAAAGTGCGAAAGAAAAACATATAAAATACAGTTTCGGGGAAGACGGAAGCCCGTGCCTTGAGCCTTCATCTGCATAAGCTGGACCAGGGGGACGACATTGACGGGGAAGATAACAGAAGGGAGGAGGAGAGACGGAGATGGCGAGGGAGATTACAGGTAGAGTAGTGCGAGGGAAGGGGGATTAAAGCTTTATTCTTTCCTTTCTTAAAAGACTTTG
>NC_051417.1:1055048-1056029 GCF_015228065.2 Penaeus monodon
GCTTACAACTGTGTGTAAGCTTGCGTGCGGTGTACATGTAAGTGGTGCCTGAACATCCGTGTATGAAGTTCGAGTTTATTTGTCTGTTATTTTCGCGATCGCCCCTTCCTTTATAGAGCATTAAGGGCATCCAAGCGTAGAGGAGCGAGCGGAGGAAAATTTTTAAATGATGCTTCGTTCATGAACTGGGAGTGTAGATAGTGAAAAGAACCTATTATTAATAATAAAAAGGGGGAATTACGAGAAAGGGGGATAAAGAAAGTCGAAAGAAGGGGAGAGGAGGCATTGGAAGAGGAGAGGGAAACTGGCTCTTAAGGAATACCCAAAGAGAAAGGGAAAAAAAATATTTACGACTATCTGAATTCTATTGGAAAGTGAAGAGTGAACCGTAGTTTTTTTTGTGCAGTGTACTGTACTGTACTTAGATCTCCCTGCCGAAGGGGAAGGGTCCTGAGTGTTCGAAAATCAAATGAAACATAATTGGCTAAACGAGCGCCATGAAAACAAAGTCCTCGGCCGAATTCGTGATCTAATATGGCCAGTAATATTAGAGTAACCTCAGTACAGCGTTCGGCAGCGGCGAGGGCGAGCAGCCTCCCTCCGACCTCTAAACCTTGTATACACTTTTTAAACAGCGAAATTGCTTCTTCGAACGCACGCACATCGCCAGTGATATTGTAGTCTCTCAGTTATGAATTTGCAATCATGTTTTCTATCCTTTTGTGCAGGATCTCGTACACGTGAAGGTAATTTCTGTAATGGTCTTTGTAGGATCAACAAACATAGATTAAGATAAGCTCCTTCCTGGTTAAAGTAAGCAAAAAGCGAGGGATCCACTTTACACAGCATGTGTATTACACATACAATACAAGTAAGTTGAACTGATTTTCATATGCCGTTTGAGAGATCTAACAATAGTGTGCTTCATGAAGTAAATTCAGGCACAATAAAGACATGATATGATTCCATGACATTAATTCG
>NC_051417.1:1057055-1057464 GCF_015228065.2 Penaeus monodon
CAGCTCATTGTAAAAATGTTGTAAAATATCACTTTTTAAACGGTAGGTACTAACATACTTGCAGTTAGTTGTTGCCTTTGGTTTAGACTATATATAAACTGTTATTTTTATATACTATGTACTAACCAGTATTCTTGTGATTCTTGTATTCCACGACCTATTCACATATGACACCGTTAATGTATTACAAATTCGTTATCATCCTACACATATTATGAACATCTACGTAAGTATAATTAGTCACACTAAGGTAGACCTGGTAAATTCCGCCACCAGACTCCCCGGCCGCAACAGGACGCTCAGCGGATGTCGCCACCATAACAAGCTGCGTCTCTCGAGGCATCGCCGTGTGCCGGGTTTGCGCGATAAGCACTCTGCCCCTCCGGTTGCTTGTACCTTGTTTATCACC
>NC_051417.1:1057779-1057978 GCF_015228065.2 Penaeus monodon
TAGGGGGGGTGTTGCGAATTAAGACTTCACTTGAGATAGGTCATATCAAGCACAACTACTCAGTCGGCCTCCGATTGAATGACTTCCCTGTGTTTCTCTCCGCAAATAGAATCAAGTTAGAGGATCATTGTCTCTTGTGCCTCGCCGTCCTGTAATCATAATCAAGCACTCGTACATTCAGCATAGGACAGGCCTGTAA
>NC_051417.1:1058091-1058440 GCF_015228065.2 Penaeus monodon
TCATACACAGCACGTATATGAATACATTTCTAAGTAGAATTTCCCTCCCATTCATACCCGAGAGGGAGTGAGAGAAAGAAGGACTCCTCTGTCTAATACAGTGGCACAATTTTCTGAGCTTGAATATCATGCATCATTTATTGTTGCAGATTACAATGATCTCTTTACATAAAAGGGTATTATCTTCGAAATATTTTCCATTACGTGTAATAATAAAGGTACACTGAATGTTTAGAATAGGAGCAGGATTTCAAACATTCTAAATAACCAGGTAAATGTAATTACGAAAAGCACATTGCAAAAATTTATATGACACGCATTAAAACACTACTGTCGCAAAATCGAAATA
>NC_051417.1:1058954-1059379 GCF_015228065.2 Penaeus monodon
CGCACAAATCCACGGATGACCATATTTCTGTATATCAAAAATTTGAGTACCAAAAATTCAGTGCTATCCTTTCCCGTTACAATTTATTGTTATTATATATGTTGTATAGTTGCAAAATCAGCTTTGCAGCACCATACATAAAGTTGGTGTTCGTATGCGCCATTAAAGAAAAAAAGAGTTGCTGGAACATATTGTAATCACAGTCTAACCGTTCATTTTTCTATACGTTCTTCCGGCGAAAGAGTGTGAAAACAATCCCTCTTTAAAGCGGAATGCATATAACCTGCTGTCAGTTATTCCCTGGCGGAAAAGCCCTTCACCCACGTTAGAACAACGGCGTAAGGCCAGGTACTCCCCGAGACCAAAGGCTACTGACTGGAAGCTCAACTTGCTGCAGCGTCGGGGTTAAAAGATGGAAATAGCAT
>NC_051417.1:1060320-1060629 GCF_015228065.2 Penaeus monodon
TGTCCAGCCTATACTTTATTATTCTGTGGCATTTCACACATGGATTGACCAGGGAAATAATGACCAGAACGGGTTCCCGTTGCTCTCTCTGGTTATCAGCGTCTTCAATGAGATGTTGATCATGTCCATTGACTTGAAACTAGTGAGGACTTCTGCTCAGCATCTCGATAATCCAACCAAAGCCAAAAACGAGCTATCTGGTTGAACGACCGTCCAACACCTGCGTCCTTCGGTTACGCTTGCCTGGCAGGAGGAAGCTCCTAACAACTCTTTTAGTACGAAAATGGGTCAATTTACTCTGCAAGGGGC
>NC_051417.1:1063203-1063297 GCF_015228065.2 Penaeus monodon
AGGCCTTATATTTATTAATAAATTCCTATATCTAAAATATATTAAATATATTAACTACAAATATATGATGCAGAACCAAAGACATCCTCGATCC
>NC_051417.1:1064333-1064864 GCF_015228065.2 Penaeus monodon
GCATCAAACAATGCATAAAAAGTCCTTATATTACTTATATCCTTAAAGAAACTGCTCCTACTTTCAACCCCAGCATTTATACATTAAGCGTGCAATATTGCAGCTGCACACAATACCATGTAGGGTCAAATATTAAACTCACTGTCTCTGCCGGCGATAAGCATAGAAATGGATAATAGCAGAAAGTAAAGGATAGTTTTCCACAGAAACTGCGGTTAAACTGCAGCCCACGAAGCTGGAAACATCTCAGAATATATTAATGGCATTTCTCTTGATTTTACAACTTAACTAAATTACATGGTGTTTTAGTGTAGGAAAACCGCTCGTTAAAGAACTTTTAGCATCCGTACAATAACTATTCAAATATTCCGCTTGTAAAAGGTATGAACAGTTAGCATCTAGTCAACCATACGTACTATAAATAATATGGATTGTGTTTACCAGTGTAGCAGTATTCCTGCATAGGAACCTGTTGCTTGGGTCTCTTGGGGGCGGATGAGCTTAATGACAGGGTGTTCTGCGGATTCCGTC
>NC_051417.1:1065204-1065765 GCF_015228065.2 Penaeus monodon
CATTCAGACATTTATGGAAGAGTACTTGTTGCAGTTAAATTTATTATTTCTAGATTCTCTAGAGATCAAAGTGCTCTTTTGAATTCATGGAATCATTCTATATGAAATCTGATATAAACTGATTGGTCTCCTGCTGGCAATTTGGAGAGATTAAAAGCACCAACGTTATTGAAAATCGAGAGAAAAGGGTCGCACTTTTTATCACATGTTTTTATCTCTAATATATTTACGGATTCAATTTCATATAAACTGCTGTGTCCGTTGTTGTTGTTGTTTTTTCGCAAGCCTGTGTCTCGATGTATTGAAGAAACCGTTAAAGAAAAGGCAATCGCTAACGCCCTCTGTGTCCTTTAATTCCTTTTATAGAAATATTGGATATTGCAATTCGGTTCTTGCTATGATCAATGTTTCTTGTACCTTTTTCTTTTAGCTTAAACCCATTTTTATTGCATTTGGAAACATAAAGAAAGCTTCTTCAAGGGGGACGTTTGTTTTTGGTTTGGGATTTCGATTGACTGGCTTAGATTATGGTCTTAGTTTAGTAATTGTAGTAACTCAATT
>NC_051417.1:1066440-1066838 GCF_015228065.2 Penaeus monodon
TCACCTACGAAAATGCGTAGTATAAAAGAACAAAGGAAAATATAACACATGTACATTAAGTATACCCTGAAATAATGGTGAATTTGAGAGTTAGCCATAAAGTGGTTGGCACAACTTAAGCCTTAATTGAAAATCCACCAAGTTATCTCAATTTTTAAACCGGGAAACCTAACTGAAGACCCATCCAATTACAAACCAATTTCCCCACTCATTTGCTGTCTGAAACTCCTAGAGAGTGTAACCCTTGCGCCTGTTACACCCTAGCTAAGCTCTTTCATACCAAGTGAATATCAGAGGCCTAGAGAAAACCAAACTTCATTTTATTACATGAATATCTCAGAAGGGTGCAGCTTTTTGGCATGCTATTCAGTCATGAAAATGGTGTCTCCTATTGAAAA
>NC_051417.1:1069759-1069911 GCF_015228065.2 Penaeus monodon
GGTTTGTAAGAAAGGAGTAAGAGAAATTGTATCAATATTCACAACTGAAGCAAGAAAGTGACTAAAAGTGATTCAGTGATACATGAAAGAAACTTGGAGAAAATAAGCAGCTCCTTTGGAAAAACTTCTGAAGATAAAGATCTCAGACAGCG
>NC_051417.1:1071677-1071936 GCF_015228065.2 Penaeus monodon
TGTTTTTCATGCCCTGGAAGGCAAGGCGGAGGCGACCCAGGTGTTTGCTCTGAAGAAATCGCTTTCGAAGTGTCATGAAATGGCCGGGATTTACGATATTGTCCATTGGCGTTTCTACAACCCGTATTTAGTGTGGCAACGCCGGTCATCAGAATGTATATCCGCTGCTTTCCAACTACATTCTCTCTGTTCCTCTTGTATTTATGTTACATATTTATAAAGAAGGGTAGATATACATGAATGTGTGTGTGTCCTTTAC
>NC_051417.1:1072248-1072620 GCF_015228065.2 Penaeus monodon
GTAGAAGCGTTTCGTGAAGACGCTTGGACCTGACTGAAGGCCTTCTGTTTGACGTCGGCATGACCTTTAGCATGGGATTAGTGATAGAAGATTGATAGGCCCTCTTTGACAAATGACCTTAAGGGGTCAGCGCAGGTCAGTCCTGAAGATTTTCAATCATCTATGGTAAGTAGGGGAAGAAGCCGACGCTCCCAACTATGCATAAAAACCTATTAATGATAGAATCAGTGAGCCGGAATAAGAGAGCAGAGAAGAGAAACACAGACACTGGTCATATAATGAGGTAGTCTCCGTTCATGTGCTGTTGTGTTGTGTTGTACATATAACCAGTGTGATTAAAAGTTCCCCTGGAACCTCGCCTTCAGCAGAGGT
>NC_051417.1:1073255-1073383 GCF_015228065.2 Penaeus monodon
CTGCTCTACGTTAGATTTCACTGAAAAGACTGTTGTTCAAAAAGGTCTCTTTTTATTTTATGTGGTCTTTGTGGTAATAAAAAATAGGTACATTACTGTATATTGGGCTTCCATTGCCAGCTTAACGA
>NC_051417.1:1074546-1074640 GCF_015228065.2 Penaeus monodon
TAGCCTTTGGTAGATTTCCAATAAGATCTTGTTTTAAGTTTCTTGCACCTTTTGACTGGTCTGTAATGTACAACTGGATTGTGAGCTGAATGTG
>NC_051417.1:1077312-1077704 GCF_015228065.2 Penaeus monodon
CTTAACTGGGGTCGAAAATTGTTATCTTCAACTCTGTAATTAATATATCTCCACATAATGAACACACGAGTCACTTGACTATGAGTTAAATTAAATTTTCCGCTTCCCTTGAAAGAACGAAGGCCTCGGTTCCTGACGCCTTAATTTACCTCCTCTAACTGAACGTGTAATTAGACGTGGTAGAAAGAACACAAGGATTATTTTGAAAGAAAATGGGAATTTGCGACAAACCACTTGCAGGCTGGTATCATTCGGAAAATTGCATAAGTTCTGAAAATTCCGGTTGACTGAGAATCGTTGAAAGTCTGAGACGACTTTCGGAATGGAGACTTGCGCTGCTTGTCTCCGGCGTTGGCAGAATTACCTGGAAAGAGACTAAGGCAGGCGGGTTG
>NC_051417.1:1077834-1078214 GCF_015228065.2 Penaeus monodon
CTAGGTCCTGGACACACACACCCTGCTGGACAGAAAGCCGACGAGCGGCATTGTCGCGAAGCCCGTTAGGCCTGAAGGCCGTAATTGATGGCTAATGATACGAGAACAATACGTCGGGGAGGGATGGAGAGATTACTTCAGGAGGGAACCAATTCAGTAAGTTCTGTCCACTCAATTTATCTAATCATTTCTATTTGTTTTGGAATTATCTGATTCTATTATCGGTTAATTTCATTTTCTAAGATTCTTAAGAGTTCATGGAATTTCAGTCAAAGTTCTTGTAAATGTGACTGATGGACTGAAACTGTTTACTGACAGGAAATAACCACAGCACATGCTTGTACCTGCATCAAGTAGGTGAATATTGCGCTACTGTATAA
>NC_051417.1:1078375-1079380 GCF_015228065.2 Penaeus monodon
AAAAAGTGTCTGGAAATCATTTTGTCCGTTTGTACGTCAGTTTTTGCATGCTTAACTTCTTTCGTTTTTCTTTCTTTTACGTGCATATGTAACACGATTTTATTTCGCTGGCTGACCGGTGTTTTTTGCTCTGCCACAAAGCCTCCGAGAGAAATGCAAGTCAAAAATAATCACTTATTATCTGGGTCTGTGTGGCTGGAAAGAAGGTGGTCACAGCCTCACTTGCTTGAATTCTTGCGTTGTTCGTATACTGTGATGTAGTTACGTAATGACTGCTCCTTGTGATTAAAATGGCAGTTGCTGTTTCCTGAGTATCTTTTTAACAAAAATCTTTAAATAATGTACAGTTTGAAATGCAATGATACATGCAAATAATCCCAATTAACAAATAATTAGCAATTACTTGGATTTGGACTTTAATCTAATAAAATGCGAGGGCTAGAGGCCCTGCTAATTAGAAACAGTAATACAAGGCTCTACTTCTTAATCTGAACAGGCTTATTTTCTCCCCTTTTCAACGTTCGCACGAGTATATCTAATTTCAACAGTATTGTTAAAGACTTCATGAATTTGGATTAATACCATAAAGTGCTAACGATATTTGTGGCGGGTGTTAATTCCCTTGGATGTTATGCAATATCAGCTAATGAAATTAAGCAATTATCATGAGCCAATTTTGTCTAAACCGGTAATTGTTGCTTACTTTTAATTGATGAACACTTTTTTATGCACAGAATGAGAAGGGCTTAATTTGGTAAGCTACTTTAGAATGATACTTTTAATAATTCATGGATATTTTCCCGGTTGAACTGATGCCAGTTCAACATTTAACGTGAGTGTATTTTTAATTTTGTTATACTTTCTTCAAAATCTTTTGAGATTTGCATTATAGCTGAATACAAAAATGCACAGATTTACATCATAATAACACGTCTTTGAGAATATATACATTCTTATGTGCAAATGGTCTGATAATAATTCATATATTTTCTTCAAATTACTACA
>NC_051417.1:1079473-1079839 GCF_015228065.2 Penaeus monodon
TGTTTTAAAATGGTTTTATGCTTATCCTGTAACCTTGCGAGTAATATTTCTCAACATAGTGAATAGATGAGACAACACATTGACTTCCGTTAGACAAGCATCTAAAATCGCGTGGCCTTACACACCTGAAAAAAGATGATCTCCATCGCGACAAAGCAGCCAACGCTTCCAGGCTTAACAGGCCAGATTCCGGGAGAGGAGCTCGAGCCGCTGCTTGGCCGTTACATCGAGGGAGTTCCTGTTCATTATCCGTTCGAGAGGCTCTTTCCAAATGAAGCTCACGCAATCCTGACACCGCCTGTTTTCCCTACAGAACATAGATGCATTGCCTGTGCATTCTAACTTGCCAAGAGTGAAAGCTAATCC
>NC_051417.1:1079903-1080305 GCF_015228065.2 Penaeus monodon
TAGACAAATTGCACACGAGTCTGAATGGCTATCTTTTGTACAACCCGTAAAGCTGAATGTCCTGTTATGTTGTTGGGCACTTGAAGATGCCAAGGAACGGTTCCCATCAGGAGAGTGGTGGAAGCTCTTACTCAAAGTCACCAGAACCAGCGAGAGAAAGACGAAATTTCAGGCCTTCAGAGAATAGCAAAGTTTACATGTCATACAACTTCTCCGCGCCATCCTTAGCTGTAAATTTGGGAAAGAACAAGGCTGCTGGAGTATCAACTGTGACTTTCAGATTTTCAGGCATAATGAAGGGCATGGGAGGGCATGCTGCTGGAGATAGGAACCTTCCTCATGAGTTAACCTCCGGCAGAATTGTAGCTGATCGATTCTTTCGCCTTTCTACGTGGAGAAGGA
>NC_051417.1:1080417-1081282 GCF_015228065.2 Penaeus monodon
GTGATGACGAAGGCATGAGTTGTGTTGGAGGCACCTTAGTCATGCAAGCAGGTCCAGCAGGGGAAATGCAGGGGCGCCAAGGACAAACCAAAGCACCAGACACAAGTAATGTGAATGATGAAAAAAGTAATCGCAGTCTTCTACATCACGTTCTACCCAGCTGAAGATTTCACGGATGAGGACATGTTGGCTGGTTGCAGGTAAGTCCCGGGCGTTTTTAGCGATTCATTTTAGTTTTAGAATCTCCAGCTGTCAATCCTGAATGGATGAAATCCTGTGTTGTAATGCATGCTCTAATCATTGCAGTACGACTCTTTCACCTCCCACTTCGTCAATATTTTTGTTAACTTTAATGATTTTATCCTCATTCATTTTCCAATTATCTTCACTGAAAAGGTATAGAAAAACATTACACTCGAGGATTCACCTGGTTTCGTTGACTGGCCTTGAGAATGAGCACACTTTCCTGTCGCAGAACGGATCCTTGAAGCTTATCATTATTGTGGTGGGGCACTGCAGCGTATAGAATACTGTGTCATCTTACTGAAAGTAGGCCAAACTCTTGGGAAAAGAAACTTGTGGTTTTGGTGCTGTAAAATGCAGAATATCGGATAAACAGCAAGTTCTACCTTTTGTTTGGCACAGTTTAGAGAGGAAGGGAGGAGTGAGATCGAGTACCCTGTAGTGACGTTGTGCCCTTGGCGAGTGGAAAGGGAATGCTCCCCAGAAGGTGGGTCAGACATGGAGGCTTATGTTTCATGTCGCAGGATCCGTCGAAGTCGCGGTGAAAGGGTGTCAAGAGGGAGTTTAGTGTCATGCATGAAGAAGAAGGAAGGTTTAGGTGTCATGCACAACTGACTTACAC
>NC_051417.1:1081551-1081860 GCF_015228065.2 Penaeus monodon
CTGATGTTGGGGCGGCTGCGAGAGAGTCCGTGACCCGCTTCGTCGAAGGGTCGGTTTGTTATCGGCGTCGTTGTGGTCCTTCCTGGATATAAAGTCCCCCGTAAAGACTCTAGTAGCACTTGCCCTGCAGCGGAGGCGATAAACATCACACTAAATGCAAGTAAATACGACGCCCAAACAAACAAAAACAGAGAAAATACCGCGACCTGAATTCTAACAACAGAAAGTGAAAATGTGATCTTTTTCGGAGTACTTGTCATTAAGGACAGTTTTACCAAACTGTTGTTTTTTAGTATCTCTTATTTCTTT
>NC_051417.1:1082567-1082770 GCF_015228065.2 Penaeus monodon
TTGTTTACACCACATACATCTTGTTCTGTTTTTTAATGAAAAATATGTAACTGTTCTGTTCTGTCTCCACTTCGTGAAAATTAATTTTGAATATGTGATCTCATTTGTGATCTAGAAATAAAACACATTCCCTTCATCAGACTTATATTTTCAAATGAAAAGTAGCTCTGTACCATAAGCACTTAGGGGCACAGTTGTTTTTA
>NC_051417.1:1083235-1083398 GCF_015228065.2 Penaeus monodon
AATTATACCCCACTTCCGATCCGCCGCCGCCATCCTCCTTGCGTCTGGAGTTCCGTGTCTCAAGAGCCAGCCATTACACAACTGTAATTCCATGTTCTAATTATGCTCGATGCCTCCCGCCTTCGAGTGGGCGTGATGGGTTGGCGTCGGTCGTGGGGGTGAT
>NC_051417.1:1084087-1084543 GCF_015228065.2 Penaeus monodon
CTTCCATTATATTCGTAGTGTGACATGGCCTGCCATATATAACTAGATGAATAATAAGCATTTTCTATCAACACTCAAGGGATCTGTTGGGATCTAGTGCAGCCTGAACAAACCAGCGGCGCAACTGAATGTGACAAAGTCAACAAGAGAAAATAATTTTGAATTATATGAAGATTAAGCCTAAACCATTTATCTTCTGAAATGGTGAAGCTGAAAAGTCAAAAGAAACTCTTGTTTACTCGCCAAAAATGTAAACGAAAACGTTACTCTTTCTTGTGTGTAAAAAGTTAATATGTAAACACGGATCTTTCAATCCTTGTTTAGGAAAAGGGAGACCATCGGGCCGGGAAATTGAAGGTTTCCAGAAGCGAGGCAGCTTGCTAAATAAAGGCTCACGGTTTTATTATGACGTTTGGTCGCTTGTGTATTCCCGAAAGGTAATTGTGTGTGTGTTTG
>NC_051417.1:1085378-1085754 GCF_015228065.2 Penaeus monodon
TGACCGTAACGCAGCCTAATGCAAAAGTGATGTTCCAAGTATTATCTTTTTCTCCTGCAAAGCGCCGAGCTTTTGTATTGGCATCTGGGTCTTCCTAACGATGGATTGGGATTTCCCATGCTTTGGTTCGTCAGGTGGAAGGAGGCACGGGGGAGGTGGGGGGTTGAAAGGGGAAAGAAGTAAAGTTGATAGACTTTGCCATGTCATTGCTTGCAGCTCATTGACTGAGCCTTAGAAGCGCTGGGATGGGGAGCCAAGGGCCTTGCGAAGTGCTTGAAGTTGATAACCATGACAGTTGTAAGAATTCTAACGTGAAGAGACAATCTTGGCATATCACTCATGAATTAGGTGTCCTAAGTTATTTTGGGCCGAAAGT
>NC_051417.1:1086477-1086966 GCF_015228065.2 Penaeus monodon
TGTACCTACACAATATAAAGTTGATGAAAATAAGAGTAAAAAGAAATTGAGATTTTAGCTTAGCTTTTAGATTCTCATTATATATTCCTTCTTTATCGTAAAAGTTGCACAATAAACTACACCCAATAATCTCACTTATTTGAACATGTGGATCAGAAAAGGGCATTTTCCTGCATGACAGAACTACCAATAACAAATTTGAGGCTTGTGTTAACCAGATTTAAGTCAACAGCATTAAGACAGTGTTGATCACTGGCTCAAAGTTCCAGCGCTAACAAGCCGTTCAGAAGAGCCATTTGAGCTAATTATTTTCGCTGCCGCCTCGAGCACTAATTGGCATTCAGGAAGACAAGATAAATTAGGAGGCTAATTATTGCAAGTGCCACTTAATTACACGAACAGCGAAAACTAGGAGCAGTCTTTTAGCTTCACTGACCTAATTGTGTCGCGTTTCCTCGTGGCTGAAGCAGACACGACTTTGCATTGACA
>NC_051417.1:1087664-1088164 GCF_015228065.2 Penaeus monodon
GACATTTCTCCTGTCGTCCTTGGCGGAGACGTGGACACGTTCTCACAGCAGACGCCCGATCTCACGCGACCTCGAGATACCTAGTTCACTCCTGAAGGTAATCTGGCCGTTTCAAAATTTCTAAGAATAACTCTGTTCCTAGAATAACTCTATTCCTAGACTACAGAATAACTCTAAGAATAACTCTATTCCTAGACTACAGTGTATAAGGCACAATTCCAGTGTATAAGGCACAATTCGTAGACTACAGTGTATAAGGCACAATCAAACAGTGAAGTTAATAACGCGGAATATGAAGCCCAAGATAAGAGAAAGGTCACGACTTGATTGAATTCCGAGGCAGCTTCTTTTACGCTTATAATTTCATCAAATTTCAGTAGAAATGTCAGTAAGTGATACAATATTTTTTTCTTTTTTTCGAAAATGTGAAAATTAATTAACTCTTATTACAGCATATCCTTTTATCGGAGTTTTATTTCACTTTTTATATCAAAATCATT
>NC_051417.1:1088196-1088350 GCF_015228065.2 Penaeus monodon
CATGGAATTTTAAACGTTGGAAAAAATATGTTAGTTTTCATAGGCAACTGTTCACATTGAAAGAAATATACTGTAATAATCCGAATACTCATAAATGCAAATAAAAGTTTAATGAATTCTTTATTTTTCCGATTCTTTTCCTTTGCACAATGAT
>NC_051417.1:1088383-1088542 GCF_015228065.2 Penaeus monodon
TGTTTGCAAAATGTAAGCTCTAAAAAACAAAGAATTGTAATATTCTTAAATTTTCTAAAGAACTATGATCTAGCTATCACTTTCACTAACCAGCAAGATAGTGAAAGTATATTTCTAGCAAATAGTTTTTTTTTCTTGTTTATGTACATCTTTGAAGTT
>NC_051417.1:1089820-1090039 GCF_015228065.2 Penaeus monodon
CAGGCAATAGTTTATCTATGTTTTTGCGAACAGGCTGCTCATTATTGTGCTGATTGCTGGGCTGTTGTTGTCTTTAGGGGAAAATGCAGTTAATCTGCCATGTTCAGCACAGTGTGTTGGAAAAAGATTTTTGTCACCGAGAATTTTTCCTTACTCAGCGATTTGTAATAAGCTGCAATAATGTGCGTACAAACATAAATCCTATTAATGTAGGCTTTT
>NC_051417.1:1091378-1091458 GCF_015228065.2 Penaeus monodon
GTCCCCCCCCCCTTCCCCTGGTCGCTGCAGGACCCCACGAGGTTTTCCCCCACGGGAAGGGAAGGGGGGGGGAGTACAAC
>NC_051417.1:1093049-1093129 GCF_015228065.2 Penaeus monodon
GTTGTACTCCCCCCCCCCTTCCCTTCCCGTGGGGGAAAGCCTCGTGGGGTCCTGCAGCGACAGGGGAAGGGGGGGGGGAC
>NC_051417.1:1094478-1094678 GCF_015228065.2 Penaeus monodon
AAAAGCCTACATTAATAGGATTTATGTTTGTACGCACATTATTGCAGCTTATTACAAATCGCTGAGTAAGGAAAAATTCTCGGTGACAAAAATCTTTTTCCAAACACTTTGCTGAACATGGCAGATTAAACTGCATTTTTCCCGTAAAGACAACAACAGCCCAGCAATCAGCACAATAATGAGCAGCCTGTTCGCAAAAA
>NC_051417.1:1095379-1095770 GCF_015228065.2 Penaeus monodon
ACGAGTAAATTTTGACTGCGAGATGACAGTTTTCTCCCAGTAGACTTACCCAAGCTCTGTGTAAGTACATAGAGTCCTTGGCCTACCCCAGCTCGGCCTCAAGACGGGCCCGGAACCTGGCACGCGCGCTCCTCTCCCTGGGAAGCTCTTCGAGTACCTCCTTGATCTCTGCAACCACCTTAGCCTTGGCGTTGCAGAGAGACCGTCTGGTGTCTTTTTCAATCGCACCCCGCACTAATCTATGTCATTAAAATTGGGGGATTTAGGTCAGAAATGTACATTGTTCACAGATTATTGAGTAGTGGTCATGATAACGGCATTTTGATGCCCGGCACAAGTCATAATGCAGCTAACTCTTTCCCAATATTCTGTTTTTTTTCTGAACTACAAC
>NC_051417.1:1095794-1095859 GCF_015228065.2 Penaeus monodon
CCTCCAACACTTTTGAGTGTTCATTTTTTACATCTGTTCTTGATTTCTTTTTCTCTAAAACGCTG
>NC_051417.1:1095978-1096071 GCF_015228065.2 Penaeus monodon
AGCTACATATATCTTATACAAACACATGCTCTCTAAACTAACCCAGCTATCTGGCTATCTACACAAAAGGTATAATTACAGCTAGGATTTTCG
>NC_051417.1:1096106-1096329 GCF_015228065.2 Penaeus monodon
AATAAGTTGGTCGCCCCAAGTGGCAGAGCCGTTGCAGCTGCATTTAGCTCAATACGAGGGCAATGCAGGCTTTCCCGGGTCGCGTCACGTCCTCCAGTGATCTTGCCGCTGCCATAGTGAGAGCTTCTTTGGCTGCGAGTTATGATAAAGGCTTCCTCTTGAAAGGCTAAACACTATGTCGATAGCGGGGAAGACCAAAGTTAGAAGAGAAAAAAATTGTATT
>NC_051417.1:1097235-1097355 GCF_015228065.2 Penaeus monodon
CCCGTCGTAGGCGCTCCGTTAGAAGGCCTCTGTGTCTTCTGTAAATCTTTCTTCCTTGTGGATTCCACTTGTAGTGAACCTGCTTTCAAAGGGATCGGCTGCCAAGAGCTGCGCTTGTTC
>NC_051417.1:1098762-1098869 GCF_015228065.2 Penaeus monodon
TTTGTGGTATTGCTTTCGATAATAAGAACAGGAATTAGTGGCAAAGGGAGTAACAGGAAGAGAAAAGGGACGGAGAAGGAGAGAAAAAAAAGGTCTCTTTTCCTCTA
>NC_051417.1:1099282-1099882 GCF_015228065.2 Penaeus monodon
GGCGCGTTGCACTGTCTAGCAGGCGATCAATATCCCTATTGCTACCGGAGTTCCTGTGCTAAAATGCTCATTTGACAGTTTTTTAATTTGACAATTATCATGTAATGGTGATTTGATTAGAGCTGGCATGGATAATAATCAAGAATTGCCTGTCAGTTTCAAAATAACTGGGAAAATAATTCATAAGCAGTCTAGTTTAATTTTCATAAAATTGTAACATCCCTGTAAAAGACGACACTGAATTCGGTGCATATCTACAATTCATCCAAGTACATATTTATTTTGAATTAATTATTATTAGACATTTTGGAATTGGCTGCAGGATTTTTTTTTTCTTTTTTACAGGATCAACTTTTTTCTTCTTTCAACATTTTTTTTCGAAGCAAATCCTACGCAATGCTCTTTGCACAGAAAGTATTTTGAATTGGTATCTGAAATCACACACTAATATCATGATATGAATATGATGTTATCACTTTACCTGATATTACCGCCGCCTTTTTACTTTAACTTCCAAGAGTTTTATTAATAATATAATCTATTGCTATTGTTATTACTACGACAAATTTTAGGCCAACAAATTTGTTACTACGACTAAAC
>NC_051417.1:1100617-1101030 GCF_015228065.2 Penaeus monodon
CCGTTATATTTATGAATCATCACTGATCATTAATTTAATTATCAGACGCAGTGGTCCAAATGGTTTAACTTACACTTTTTCCTAAACCATTAATATTTTTAAACTCAATACATTTGGTGAGAGTGTATGCCATTTATTCAATGTATCTGCCTTGTAAATCTTCTCTCTCTTTTGATATGAAACTGGAAAATTTTGCCCATGTTTAAATTGCATTTATTCATAGCCTAATCAAAGTTTAGATACTTATTTCTTTTTTACGTCAGAATAATCGGTTACTTCCTATCTCAAGCTTTAAGGAACAGCTAGTGTGCTGTAAACGATTCGAATAAAGTGAATGCGTGTGTAATACAAGCAAAATACATATGTATGGACAAACAGACACTTATATATAATAAATGCATACATGTGTAAAT
>NC_051417.1:1101122-1101302 GCF_015228065.2 Penaeus monodon
ACCAAAGACTCTATAACTAAAAGATGTTCAACTCCGCGTAATGCAGCGAATCCACCAGCTCAGCAGCGTATTTGTTCGTATCCTTCAAATCATGGCAACAGGAATAAAAGACGAAACATCCATTTTCACCGAGACCATTAAAGGTAAAGCGAAGTTGTAATACCCCAAGCCAATTGTAAA
>NC_051417.1:1101537-1101722 GCF_015228065.2 Penaeus monodon
TTCTTCCTTCAAATAACTATTTATCTTATCTGGCATAATTAGGGCCATAATAGTGTCTAAATTATGACATTATTCTATATAACTACCTTCTGTAATACTGACCTGACGTTATATTTATCTCAAATCAGTAATTAAATGAAGTGTTGACAGTTGTTATTCTGTAAGCTACAATAGATTATTGTAAA
>NC_051417.1:1101831-1101950 GCF_015228065.2 Penaeus monodon
TGTGACAAATAATAATTTCTATAATGATTACCTTTGTTTATCATACTATAGATCACGGCAATCTGAATTCCTTATATATTGAAAATATGAAGCAGCCAATGAAGTTTACTAATGTGGTC
>NC_051417.1:1102195-1102736 GCF_015228065.2 Penaeus monodon
GCCACGGGGAATGCTTGATACAATCCTTTTATATGTCAATTAGTTATTATTATTAAGAGAACCATTACTTGCGCAAACTTGTCACTTTTAATGCATAATAGATATGTTCTCTAGATATATTCCCAGTGATGTAGAACCTAGAATAAAAGGAAAGAAGCAGCTTGTTTGTGTTCTAATATCAATTTAGTTTAGAAATATATTATAACTGCTATAAGAAGGGAAGAGACAGACACCATGAGAAGTTTAAAGTTGACATCTGCATCTAGAGACTTATCAGCAATAATGTACAATGAAGACGCTGTTGCTATGGGGATGCTACATCTATTGACTCAGCAGACGAAACTTAATTAATGTACAGCAATAGAAATCTTACTTAAAATACTCTTTCTGGATATTTACGTTTATTTAATTCTTCTTAATGTAACCTTATGTGTGTCTCCGTGTCTCGGAGGATCATTCATATACAATGAAAACTGCAAGGATCGTGGGTCGTTTCTTATATCTAATATTAGGTTGACAGTCTGTACTGTCCTTTCTGAGT
>NC_051417.1:1102831-1103062 GCF_015228065.2 Penaeus monodon
CACCAATAAGTAGTCCTTTTGAATTATACAGAGAAATTATTTTACAGATCCCCAGTACGGTGGAACATTGTCAACAAGCCGAATTTGTTTAGGATGAACTGCCAGCAATACATAACACCTACAAGATATGCTAAGGCAAACTGAAGCCCGATATATTCAACAACCCTAAACATACCCGGTAAATTTTCTCATCAAGCCTTACGAGTTGTGGATACCAATTCTGTTACTACG
>NC_051417.1:1103392-1103490 GCF_015228065.2 Penaeus monodon
TCATTTTAGTTGTGTTGGGTTAGTTTGAATATTTTAATATCTTTATGAAAATCCTTGTCAAAGCTTCTAATGTATCTAACAGTTAGATTAACAAAATA
>NC_051417.1:1104070-1104159 GCF_015228065.2 Penaeus monodon
GTTTAATGGTCAAAAGGGGAATAGCATCGGTGTAAAAGATTGTGGACCTTATAGATATTCTAAACCAACTTCTGCATAAGTGTTCCTTT
>NC_051417.1:1104244-1104768 GCF_015228065.2 Penaeus monodon
GAAACCATTCTTAAAGTGACTGATACGGTGTACACTGAGATCATTTAGTGAACAGGAAGTCGGTAAGATACTGACGTATATCTGTACATAATTCATATTTTAAACTTAACCAGACGAAAGTATGCTAAATGGATGACGCTATATATCTCAAAGAAAGTTCGCAATAATTCTAATTATCATTTTAGAGACAGTAGGAAATTGTGGAAATGGACTCGTTTTTGAGAGATAAAGTTTGTCATAATTACCCCTTAGGTAAAGAAAGGGCCATTTTCGGAGATAAGTGTGAAATTGGCGGCAAAATCATTAAATAGATCAGTTATTGTATGTCTTGAGGTGATAGTTACATTAGATAATTGGAGAATTCTGCTTTAGATACAACTGACTTTGTGTAAAAAAAGGATCATACTTATGCCAAGATATGTTTGTTGTTCACCATATCAAGACAATTGTTTTGTCTTCATCTTTCTAAGCCTTTATTTGAAGGTTTGCGGATGCGAAAGCTAAAATATACTGCCTTGAAACAT
>NC_051417.1:1104878-1105535 GCF_015228065.2 Penaeus monodon
CAAGGATTATCCCAGTGCAAATTAGTTTTTAGAGGCATTTCGATCTGCCGTGTAATAATCTATTGGAACTCTCCAAGTAAGCTCACGGCATTGGGCAATCTTGAGAGCCTTCTGCTTGGGGGCCAAACTTTATAAATGAATCAAGCGCTAGTACTGTCGAGGAATATTCAGGTGTTGGCTGTTCGTTAGAAGTTAAATGTAATTAGGTGATTTGTGACCCTCGGAAAATAATAGATTTAGCTATCAGAAACACGCCAAAAGTAATGACATTTTAAAGCAAGTATGGCCAATATCATTGCTGCTCTGAAATTACAGAAGTATTGAAAACAATGACTGAAATTATGAAACATGACAAAGAAACAGATTATTTTTAATCATCCTTTATGTGTACAGTTGCAAATAAACTGAAACTGAGCATTTCCTTCTTTATACCATTTGCAATTACTTAAATAACTTTAAGGTGACTATAGTTTTATTTGCATAATACTTAAACATTTATGTTCAGTTTAACTATCAGGATACGTTAAGCAGACGACATAAAAGTCTAGCGGACGAAATATTGCTTACCACGAGTTTACATTTCATGGCAACATTCCGTGTGTCACAAGTATTGTTATCTTACGGCATTTCTTATGAGATAAAGCTGAAGTTGGGCAT
>NC_051417.1:1105934-1106013 GCF_015228065.2 Penaeus monodon
AAGATCACCTGCCAATGGCCCTGTCGGCCTGTAAATGGACGCAAAACGTGTACACAACATATCTAATACCTGAGTGACC
>NC_051417.1:1107265-1108086 GCF_015228065.2 Penaeus monodon
AAAGTTAAATCATTGCGCTTCTCGTTCCGTCGTTGTTGTTTGCTTTCCTGGTGATGACGCTAAAGTAATGCCGGGAGTGTGCTTTCGATCACAGGCAGAAGTACAGAACTTGCTTAATTTTACCAATCATTTGCAAGTCTGACTGACCCATGCCTGGAGCTTGAGCTATTTGGGAACCCGGGACCTTGTGCTCAAGTTCATCGGAATTAGTCGGTATAGTGTCGTTGGGATTTATAAGAATGTGGCGGCCACGTGGACGGAGGCTTGGCTATGGTTTCGTGGTCCGAGACTTGTGACTTGGGGAACTGCCACTGGAGGAGAATGTTTACATTGATGGAAAGTTTCATGAGTTATGGTTGTCTTTTCTATTCGTAATACATATAATGAAATGGAAATATCTGTTGTTTGAAATCTGTAATAAATGCTTATACTATGATTGCATGTGATATTAATTTAATATATAACACTTTTGTATATGAAGTGTGGAATATTGTACGCTTATACTGTGGATCCTTGATAATGTGATATTGTTTATATGGATGACATTTTGTTATTTGAAGTTGGAATATATCTGTATAGGTTAATGCTATGGATCCATTATTATGTGATATTAATTTAAATGTACATGTAACATATATATTTTACAAATGGGTCAATATATGATCTTATAATTTATATCCAACTATATTTGATATGCAATTAATTTATGTTGATTTATTTCTACTTTTGTATTTGTAGATTATATATATATGCATTTCCACCAGATTGAATAATGAACAAGAACAACGCCATACATAGCCTTCTGATTCTCCTAGTGCTAC
>NC_051417.1:1108267-1108528 GCF_015228065.2 Penaeus monodon
AAAAACTGATATATAGATGAATAGTAAGATACAGCAGAAAGACGAAGAGAGGCAGATAGCGACACAGTCGGAGAATAAGAGAGAGAAAAATATTGTTTGTTTTTTCTCAGTCACTACAACTCTCAGCTTTTAGCCGACAGACTTCCTTCCTCAAATATTTGTGGAACACTTATTACAAGGCGAAGGACGAAGGGAGGCTTAAAGAGAAACGGGTGTCCTCGTGGTGTAGTTAGGGAAGGGCCCAGGCACACACAAGTGGGG
>NC_051417.1:1108743-1108948 GCF_015228065.2 Penaeus monodon
TACCCACCAGAGCACACAATAAGGGCGCTGAGGAAGTGAGCGAATGAACAGAAGAAAGAGTGACGAGGGGGACACGAGTGAGGAAAGAGAATTCCCTTCAAGTTTCAAAAGAGGACGTTTTCTAAAGACACAAGACGCACACCGAAAGGATGCAAGGAGACTCTCACACTCAACAGCCAAACGAAAAGGTTATCAGTACTGCAGC
>NC_051417.1:1109266-1109399 GCF_015228065.2 Penaeus monodon
GAGAATAAATCATAAATAAACAAGACATAAGCTCAGCAAGCAGGCAGACCAAGCCGTATAAGTCAAACGAAGCAGAACCGAAAGAAGCTGAGACTCGGCGGAGAAATGGAGCGCTGTGTGTATCTTTGTTCCT
>NC_051417.1:1109537-1109728 GCF_015228065.2 Penaeus monodon
CTGGAGGAGGGGTTGGGGGACAGAAGGAAAGGAGGTAGAATCAGGATCAGGGTGAAAGGGGGAGAGAGACAACAGACCAGGAGGAGGTGGGAGGGCCGGGATCAAGGGCTGGGGAATAGGGGAGAGAGACAACACACACCAGGAGGAGGTGGGAAGGCCGGGATCAAGACCTGGGGAAAGGGGGAGGGCCC
>NC_051417.1:1109776-1110193 GCF_015228065.2 Penaeus monodon
TGACATAATCCGGACAAATGAGGTTAAGAGGGTTTACTGGGGACTTGATTGTCAGGACAGGATTTTTGGGATTACAAATTATAGTAGACTGAGGACGACTTAACATCTTTATAAGAAACGACGGTGTTGAACGTAGCAGTAAATTGACGTGATTAGAAACGAGCTTATTCTCCCATGAAATCACTTTGAAATTTATTAAGCCTGCCTCCGCCTCCTCGTATGACAGGCAGTGCACAGTTGCAAGGGGAAATTCTTTATTATTTTGCAGGTAATGATTTACGTAGGGCAGAGCAAGGAAAAGAAGAAAGGGAATCCTTTGTTGCGCGATCTTTATTGACTTTAGCTTACCTTAAATACATTCTAGCGCTTTACATAGTTCGGATGAATGTGTGTGCTAGTTCTTTGTTTGTTTGTTTA
>NC_051417.1:1110303-1110941 GCF_015228065.2 Penaeus monodon
CGGGTTTGTGTGCGTGCGTGCGTGTATGTAGCTCTCAGTCCCTGGCTGGAGAGGCGGCGGCGATTGGCCAAATCACCGGCCATCTACGGCCGTCTTTAAGTCCGGCGCCGCTCGTCAAGGCAGCCAACGGCGCGGCAGCCCATCTGTCCCGCTAAGTCCGCCCGTCGCCCGCCTGACGTTTCCTCTGATTCCCTCTGACTCTCCTCGTTGACTGTAACAAAGCTTGGCAGCCCATCGGGAGAGGGAAGGCCCAGCCCTCCGCCCATTCCTTCTCTGTCGTTTGCCAGTCTTTTTCCCCCTCGCCGGTAACGCCTCCTCCCATCATTCGTCCCACAAAAAGTTAGTTCCATCGACGCCGTCTTCGCGCCGTAATCAACCTCGGCGAAGTCCCGGCGAGGCTTTATCTACAAAACTTCGGGAACTGGCGGCCTCTTCGTTATCTGGCGCAGCCCGATGATGGTGCTGATTTAGGAGAACCTCGCTCGCGCTGGAACCTCTATGCCTCACGTAACACGTACTAACGACTAATGTGTGTATTGAATTTTCTCACTGCCGCTGTATTGATCGGAGATTCCTAATCCTAATGTAGTCTGGAGGAACCTCTAGAATAATTATTCACAAGGAGCCCCTAATTAAAG
>NC_051417.1:1111456-1112756 GCF_015228065.2 Penaeus monodon
AATTTGTTACGCCCAACATCGTTTATTTCACGATTTAGTATAACATTTTCTTTCGGCGCATCTTCTTGTTTTACCTTCATTTACCCGTGACGATGGCCTGCGGAACCCCGGTTGGGAGTCACTGCCCTCTGTGACGTAATTTACTTTAAGTTTCCCTCCTGCCAAGCCAATCGCAGATCCTATTCTCAAGTAGTGCTCATCTACGGAAGTTGGCGGAAGTTGGCAAGGATTCCAGACATCTTCTAAGTCTGTCTTTACGTCCCTCGCTTCCTTTCTACGGCTGTGATATCTCCCTGACCCACAGCACCCTTTATCTACTGGTACTTTCTGCCCGGTTATCTTTCTTAGATATTCCCAAACTCTGCTCTTTCTGCTGATATTCTTCCTTCTGTGTCTCCCTGTCCTAAAAGGATTTCTTCCTGGTGTAAAGATCCACCAACAGACCGTTACCTTCCTGTTCATATTTCTCTGAAGCCTTCCTGACTGCCTCTCGAGTTTCTTATTGCTAGGACCCTCCAAGCTTTCGCGAGTCTCAGATCCTCGTCCAGTTGATGGCACTGGGAAGGATAAAGGATAAGAATTGCTTTCCTTGTTGCAGTATATTCCGAGGGCTCAGCCTTTATTAATTGAGACATTTTTATCTACTGCAACGGGGATCAACAGAGTCTGCACTCCACAGTTCATTGTAAATAAACACTCTTTCCTGTCTTGTGGCAATATTCGTTACCATTCATATATACATGGAGGACTTTCACTATCTTGCGGGGGAAACAAATCCTATTCTGAAATCTGAATGTATGGGAATCATTGTTGCTAAATAACTGCATTGCCATTGATATCTTTCTCCGAGATACTTACATCACAATCAGCATGACACTAAGTCTAAGGCAAATGGTGCTGATATGATCTTATGTTAATGGAATATAAATGTGCTAACATCATATTTGGCAACTGGAGTATCGCAACAAATTACATAAATTAAGATAAGGTAAACATAGAAGTAAACATCAGATAGAAGGAAATTCGAAAAAAACATTCACATGAATGATAAAGAAGAACAAAATGGAAAGAAGAGGAAACAAACGAAATACGAAAGAGGATGGACTGGGTCGAACCAAGGCTTCACAGGCGGATCACATCAAGAGCAAACATCCTAAGATCTCGGACTGTCAGGTCGTCCCAAACGAAGCAGTCAGAAGGCAACACAGCGGCGGAGTCTGCGGCAATAACTTCAAAGGCACATATATCTGTACAGGAAAAAAACACGTCAGAAAATAGGGGCCGGACGTCAACCTGGAAC
>NC_051417.1:1113153-1113898 GCF_015228065.2 Penaeus monodon
CAAACGCAGACTACATAAAAGAACAAAAGCAGGGGAAATACGCACAGGGCGGTGCATGTACGTGGAAACACCTACAAGACATCTATAGAGAAGCAGAGAACTAGACTGATTAATGAGGAGAATACGAAGGTGAGGATGATTAAGGAAGGAGGAATAGGGGGAGGCACTGGACACGAAATGTTTTACTCGGGTGTTGAATGAGGAAAAGGACTAATAGGGGAGAATAAATGCGGGAGAGGTGAGCAGCGAGGAGACCGTTCTGTGAGAGAGGAGTGCTCGGAGCTTTGCTGGAAAGAAGGAGGTTGTGGAGTCTTGCATTACAAAGTTGGATTTAACAGTTTCCGTGATATCGCATTGTTTCATAACTCACAGCAAACATCAATTTTATCTATAGCAAATACAAGAAGAATATTAATAAAATTAGATACTAATGCATATCAAAATTAACATATAAGAACGATGAATAAAATACCAAACTTTTGGAGGACACCCCTTAAGTCCTTGAGACGTTCGAGTGATAGATGGTAGGTGTTTCAAAAAATCGGTTTAAGAGTATGTCGAAAAAATTAAATGTCTGACAGTGCTTCATATAGGACATAGCCTTATTTGTCCCCAGAAGACAAAATATTGACTTAGGTAAAGGGAATTTTTTTTTATAACAATGTGGTACTGCTTGAGACAGAAGGGAGCAAGGGATGTATAGCAACAGTTATTTACTTGAAATAAATAGTATGAAGTTAAAGAA
>NC_051417.1:1114053-1114322 GCF_015228065.2 Penaeus monodon
CATTGTTAAAACTAGTACCATGTTAGGGATTGAGTGTCCTTGGGCTCCTAGCCAATGGGAGGGATTGACGCAGGCACTCCTCCATGCGATCACTCTGAAGTAACATCTCTGTTCTTCCCCCTTTTATGTGTATCATCACCTTATTTCAAGATTCGAGGAATCCTTGTAATTAAGTATAAGTTTTGTGTGTTTTGTGGTTTAGATAAGTCTGGTCAGAATAAGTGTTTTTTTATCGTTTATTGAAATTAAATGTTCTTTTGATGGATACA
>NC_051417.1:1115176-1115894 GCF_015228065.2 Penaeus monodon
GGCAGCAAAGCGCTTTTCCTTCCCTGCCTTTTTGTCTCTTCCATTCCCCATTTCCCTGAATGATAATCCTCTTTCGATTCTACCGGGCGATAGATGCGAAAATGGGATCGCGTTCGCCTGATTGTGAACGATTTCCCTCGCTTTCCATTTCGGTCAGAAGCATAAGAGTTGCTGCAAATATTTCCGTCAACACTTTCCTGCAATATTGAAGGGGTAGCGATATTATTGGGCAAACAGGCGCTGCCGATTCCCTTCGTTACATGGCCGGAGCACACGCTACTGCACGCTCAGGATCCCTTTGTTTGCCTTCGCGTCATAAACAATTCATGGGGTCGTCATGCAAATATTCAGCGGACGAGCAAAAACAGGGGATTATTTACTTTCCAGCCGGAATTTTCCCCGCGATCATGTAGAGTGAATGCCAATTTTATGAGTGCCTCTTCCCTTCGCAAGCATATCGACCTTTGTTTTAGCTGCTGCATGCTATGTCTGGTGGCAGCTACAGGAGAATAGCCTCTTTTTACGCACAAAGAAAAGCACATTAAGCCAAGACTACATTTGCATACAAGGAAGAGTACATAGAACATCCTTCTCTTTCTTTTTCTTTACTCGCTTACGTAACTCAGTTGCTAGATACACGCCAAGCAGACAAAAGCTGCTCGTAGGTGGTTTGTGTGTGTTTGTAAACATGCCTATATACGTCTACGTGTGTTCTATC
>NC_051417.1:1118232-1119104 GCF_015228065.2 Penaeus monodon
GACTCAGTGAACTCGGTGAAGCAATTGTCGTTTTTATTTTAGTTTGTTCGTGCAATACAATTGTGCAATGCAGCCTGATCAGATAATTGCAACACATCGCTCTTCTGACACAATCCATTCAATCATCCTATTTAGAATATATTTCCCTTTGAACTCTTAAAAGGAGTCTGCGATTGACATTGCTAAGAGTACTAAAAAAAATTGTTTTGATATATATTTTTTTGGTAATCGGTTATTCACAAGGATTTCTCTTAGTGTCCAATTATGCGAAATATACTCGGATAAAATATTTCAAATAATGCATGTGTTCACCATCACCACATTTGTGCTGCACCACACCATCACCCTCCTCTCCCTCCACCACACTATGACTTTCTTATAGCCCCACCACGCCAACACTATGCCCTTCCTCCGCCACCCCCCACCCCCTTTCCTCCCCTTTACAATCACCCTGTCATTCACCCCTTGCACAGTCTCGCTGCCACCCCTGTGCACGCCGCTACCCTGTTATAAATATTCCACATCAGCAGTCTACCTTTTGTCCATTATGCCATCGCCCTGATATCCTCCTCTGCCTCAGTGCCACTCCGCCTCCAACAAAGAAATACAACAGTAATTAAAAAAATAATCAATAGCTAAAATCCATCAGCAACCCTAATTAAAAACAATGTTCCTATCGCCCACGACGTACACAACAAAAAATATTCGGAAATTAAATGATTAGTTATCGATAAGTCAAGGAATATATAATTTGGAATGCAAGGATTAGTTGTTTCATCACTTATTAGAAAATAAAAATGTATTTGGAAAACCAGTTTTGAATATTATACTCGAAAAGGCATCGCTTAGGTCTTGGGGTGTCTTTCCCGATT
>NC_051417.1:1121320-1121598 GCF_015228065.2 Penaeus monodon
ATTTTCATCCTCCGGGGCAGCAGACCGTGTTTCTTCCGTCGGCAGCTTCACAAAGCACAAGAAAAATTAAATGTTTTCAAACAAAAGAAATAGAAATGAAATAATACTGCTGAAAGACGGATATAAATATTGTGTTTATGCTTTGCTTTGTGAACATTTTCCTTTGTGTGCAAATTATTTCAGAATTTCTTTTAGTGAGGGTTCCCTCATAATCACGTATGTTAATAAAAAATAAATGAATAAAGCATTTTAAAGTAAAACGAATATTGAGTGTAAAT
>NC_051417.1:1121630-1122514 GCF_015228065.2 Penaeus monodon
CCAACCCACGTACGCCTATATATGTTTATATACATTTCGTATTTTTTTATCCATTGACAGTTAACTGTTAAACCGTAGTATATGAATAAAATGAAAGTATTACATTCGTGTGTGTGTTCATCACGTACATGCAACTATTCCACGTGGCACTCGGTGTCTGAGCTGGTTTCGATAAGGAGGCCAAATCCTTGATCCACAATAGGCCTATCCAAAAAGGCAGATCTGCGAATCCTGTTATATCTGTAGCCTTTATAGCAATCATGTGGAGGAGGATGAAAGCACGTCCTTCTGTCTGCAAGTGCGCCAGACCAGAATAATCTCTGGAGAATAAAAACAGCGTTAACAAGAAAACAAGTTCGGTCCAGAATGAGGCTTGTGCTAAAGTATTAAAGAATTCCAAACTTCGCTCCGAGGAAAATCCATAAAGCAATTAAGGAAGTCATTTGCAGAAAACTTTAAAGATGAAAAACTTGCAGCGAGTTGTTTAGCTGACCATCCGCTCGTGTCTCTTGGAGCAAACATTTTTTTTTTTCTTTCAGGGATGCTGCTGATTATAATTCGGGCAATTCTGGGTCGCTGCTCTGTGAAATTCGGGTGAAGTTGCCTCTTACAAACGCCAGACCGTACAAGAAAGCTAAATTACTCTCATCATCAGCCAGAATAATACATTATCAGAAAAATTATTTCGTAGAGTAACGAGTGAGGTCCGCAAATTCTCAAAACAATGGCATGAAGCGATGTATCACAGCTCTGCTCCATCGGTCGCCTTGTTCTGGTTCGTGAGAGTTTCGGCTCTTCAGCCGCAGAGGCATCGCTGTGCCGTTCATCAGTGCATGCGATCCAGGTGGCTCAGCAGGTGCTCCTCATGATATGATTCCAGTGTG
>NC_051417.1:1125389-1125787 GCF_015228065.2 Penaeus monodon
TTATTGGGGCAAGCCAACACACTCCTCCGACGCCATTTCTCTCTCTCAGCACTTCCAGTCCGCTAGCATGTCTGAGAAAATCCACCCTGGACTCTTTGGTGGATATATAGCTCTCATACGTTTCACTTATGTTTACAATTTTTCTTGGATTCATTTCGTGTTCTATTAAGATGTATAAGGAAACTTCTCCCGCGGCGAAGTGCGAAAAAGGACGCAGGCCAGGAGATGGCAGACGACCTCCAAGCCCCTGTGTTTATGTTCATCAGTTTTTCCCCACGGTGAATTCCTGTATTTTTATTATTATATTTATTTTTCCCGCATAATGTTTCCCTGAATGTATAAGGTGAAATGACTAAATAACTATCTCAATTATCCAACTTCCTGTGAGATATAAAGTA
>NC_051417.1:1126365-1126989 GCF_015228065.2 Penaeus monodon
TTCAGTCTAATCCACCTTCGCCCTCTCCCTCTCGCTCCTTTGTTAAAATTTTAGACCAAATTTGCATAAAAGTGAAGTGACATCCTCAAAGAATTTGCATCTCAAAAGCTGAGAGTTTTGAAATTTTCTGAGGACGGACCATTAGACGACCCCTGACCTGGCTGTGAGGAATAAGGGACAAAGAGGAGGGGGGGAGGTCAAAGTTCAAGGGAGGAGAGGAAAAGCGAAGACCTGTAGCATCAAAAATGAAATATTGAGGACCTTATAAAAGTATAACTAGTATTAAGATAAGATGCAAACATAACATTAGCTTAAAGACAATGAGAAAGAGATAAAGTAATTAGAGGTCAGGTTTAATAGAACTAAATATGAACGTAAACATTCAGTATATATTAGAAGGAATGGCTAGGACCAAATGCACATGTAATGAAAGGTGTAATTGAAACCATGATAAGCGAGAGTTCGTTCGGGTCACAGACAATGCTCTAGTCCGTTTTGAAAGTGGAAGGGGCGAAGAGGAGATAAAAACGACACGTGCTGAGAAATATGAGGAGAGAGGAGGGGGGAGGGGGTGGTAAAGGTGGATGTATGTAAGGAGAAAAAGAGGGAAGACCAGTGAACGAT
>NC_051417.1:1127403-1127622 GCF_015228065.2 Penaeus monodon
CGCATTTCACTTAGTTGTTTCAAAACCAAGGGACTCTCTTGGAATCATTGGTTCCTTTATTAACCCCCACGCTAGAACTTATTTTAACAGTAACTGCAGACTCAATTACAACAACATTCGCCGTATGTTTAGTTGTTTGTAATTATCAGAGTCAAACCAATCACAGTTCTACAAAAACGCATTGCCGCTAGTTAAATTTTAGCGTGATTTAAAAATCTA
>NC_051417.1:1129349-1130058 GCF_015228065.2 Penaeus monodon
CCAGCATCAGGAACACTGGTAACAATGAACCACCATTATCCGAGGCTGCAATAAGGGGAGGGAAGCCGGCAGGGAGACCGAGGCAGAGACCGAGGCAGAGAGACCGAGACAGAGACCGAGGCAGAGAGACCGAGGCAGAGACCGAGGCAGGGAGACCGAGGCAGAGAGACCGAGACAGAGAGACCGAGGCAGAGAGACCGAGGCAGAGACCGAGGCAGAGAGACCGAGGCAGAGAGACCGAGGCAGAGACCGAGGAAGAGAGACCGAGGCAGAGACCGAGGCAGAGACCGAGGCAGGGAGACCGAGGCAGGGAGACCGAGGCAGAGACCGAGGCAGAGACCGAGGCAGAGAGACCGAGACAGAGAGACCGAGACAGAGAGACCGAGACAGAGAGACCGAGGCAGGGAGACCGAGGCTAGAGATCTGCCGCAGTCTCCCCTGTAATTCCATCCCGGGCATAATCTGAGCGGAAGTCAGCTAATTTATCAGCAACTTTGCTCGCCGACGTCTGATAAGTTGGCATCAAAAGCTTCATCAACTGAGGCTAATTATTAGAAACTTTCGGGACGATGAAAGACACTTTATTTTCGCCCTTTTTTTCTCTATGGCTTCTCGCGTTAACAAACACCAACAATGCTTTTGAGAATTTATGGAGGAGGATCAATGAATGGCATTCCTAAGGGGTTTCAGGGGACGATAGATCATAGTC
>NC_051417.1:1130777-1130851 GCF_015228065.2 Penaeus monodon
ATATTAAACTCAAAATGAGTGAGCATTTACTTACATGGAAATATAGCAAGAAGGTCAAAGGGACAGAATTATCC
>NC_051417.1:1130892-1131061 GCF_015228065.2 Penaeus monodon
CAAATTTGTGTGTGACTGCATACATGTATTCATTATACAGGACAGAGAGCGAGGAGTACTGACAAGATATTTAGATTTATTTTTTTTCGATATTGCCGATGTATTTATCCACTCACATCATAGCTCAAAATAACTTTTGCTTTGTGGAGAACCTTGAATTTATTCCCCA
>NC_051417.1:1131196-1131739 GCF_015228065.2 Penaeus monodon
CCCTTTAGAAACTAGCATTTCTTTGTATCAACTCTGATATTTTATTTGTATATTTTAGAAATGGCAGCGGACATAAAACTGCCTACAACTTGCGGGCTGTCATTCTACCTGCGGATTATCTCATTCATACCTAAAGGTCGTATTCAGAACGTTAAATGCAATATTATGCCCTTTGCACAATTGCTTTCAAGAAGCATAAACACACACACCAAAATTGCTACATATAACAAGCCACCTATTTTTGATTATTAATTCAAACCTGCACAGATGACATAGACAGAAACAGCTTTGGCAAATAGCATGCAATTAATGCCACTGGGAACTGCAATAAGCGCTCTGTATAGTATGAATGATAATCACGAATGCAAACTAATAAGTGTCTGCAATATAATTGGTGTAATTTACTCTACTCGTTACTCTTCACTACTCCTTACAAATGGGATCAACAAATATCACTATGACTGGTGCTTTGGATGTAGTTGTTGTTGCTGTTGCTATCATTGCAATTACCTGGAATCACCACTGTAGGAGTAAGAGTTGTAG
>NC_051417.1:1135045-1135447 GCF_015228065.2 Penaeus monodon
ATGCTTCATTAAGCAGTGAAGAGCATATATGAGCACTTCATATACTTTTCTGCTTTGGGGCCATCTATTTTTTCATTTTTTCTATATTTTCATGAGCGTACAAATGGCGATTCGGATCAAATAAAAAATTGCCAATCATTGATTGCCTTCGTTTAGCACTGCTGAAAACGAAACTAAAACTTGTGAGACATGTGATATATTTTATTTTCGATACAAAAGGACTTTTCACACATTTATGTTTAAGAAGTCATTTTATTCTTAGATGAAAGCCCCATGGACAAAGGCACGACATCCTTCATTGCATATAGTCAATGCAAGGTGCCTTATAATGGGTGACTGCTAGAATATGTCAGCATCAATGCATTCCTATAGAACCTTGAGATCCTCTGACAGAGGCCGTCG
>NC_051417.1:1135471-1136457 GCF_015228065.2 Penaeus monodon
GCTCTGTGCATTCTGGAAGGCGGGGGGGGGGGGTGGATACAGAGGAAAAGTACTTTTTATACGCTAGTGAAAATGATGAAGAAATTGGATAGCACCTCATGCTTCTGGGTCTCCACACATCTGCTCCCCAGTTTGTTTCGAATGGTGTTGTCCTGATTCCACTGCCTATGTTTAGCAATTCAGTGAGGCCCGACCTTGGTCCCTGAAACTCGAGATTCTTTGACTTTGCTTCTTGACCTATAAGGTCAACCTCGACCTTACTCCCCGAAATACCATTCCTTAAGGCCAGTCCTTACAGTCTGATCTATGATATCATTCAACCAATTCCTTTTTCCGCCAAATATGCAATTCGTTTATCCCCGAAATTCCTCCCTGACCTACAAAATAATTCAATCCCAGACCTTACTTTTTGATCAACAAGATTCTTTCAGCCCTGACTTCACCTTCAAAGTCTGAACTTTACACACTAAACTATGAAATGCATTGAAACCAAATATTACTCCCATAAACTACGAGATGCACTCAGGTCTGACTTCATTCGCCGTGCTCGGATATCAGCCCAGCTTCGGCCTGAATTCCTGAACTCAGATTTGCTCTCAACTTTGGCGAGGTCTGATCCGGCCTCCTGTGTGCCTTTGGCTGGGCCGAAGTTTACCGCCTGGGCTCGGGTTCCCGCAACTACGCCGAGGGTGCTTGGCCATTGCGAACAGTTTCTGAATGTGGATATCTTTGAGGGATATACCTTCATAGTGTTTGAGGAAAAAGAACATCTTGCAAGAGCACAGGTCAGTGAGAAGAGGGAGAATGAGAGATGAAGAAAGTAACCAGTTTTTGTTATTTTATTTATGAAATATTTTGGGGGGATTCTTTAATTCCCCAGTTTTAATCACTCTCAGTAATGTCCCCGATGAAATTACATAAAAAGCTAAACCCAAAATCAGATAGAAAGGCCTTGTTCAGCAGGAAATATAATCACCAATATTAAA
>NC_051417.1:1136657-1137278 GCF_015228065.2 Penaeus monodon
GTTGCAGAAACCTTTATATTTACTTGCATTAAACTGTACTCCGATTCACAGTTCTTATTCACAGCAATTTACGCTTACTTTACCCACAACATTTCACTCATCTCGGTTCTCACTGGAAGCCCTAAAATTGTATAATTTACAAATAATGGTTAGGAAGCCTCGTTGTTAAATACATACATATCCTGCGTGGACGGTATCTATAGAACTGTGTAAAAAAAATACGGCAAAGAATAAATTATTTTCTAAAAATACTAGAATCTCTCTCCTTCATACTGGCATCAGTCCTGATCAACAAGACACACAAAACAGTCAATACAGATCTTATGAAATTAACCCCAGTGAAATCATCCAATTAAAAAGGGATGGTGATAATGTGAAAAATGTCATAATTACCAATAATAAGATTAGTCTATTGCGCTGTGCAATCAATTTAGCTTTCTCCATTTCGCAACTGGTAATATCAACAGATGCCAATAACAAAGAGGATACAACTGTAAGCAGAAATTAATCATTTTTGGCAGTTTAATTGATCTTTTTAATAATCTGAATCCTCTAGCACATCGGAGGAAGGAAGAACAACTACAAACAGGGTGGATATCGTTTCAGAAAGAATGATGTTAT
>NC_051417.1:1138471-1138727 GCF_015228065.2 Penaeus monodon
GAAACCATTATTTGATCTTTACTAGTGAATAAACGGAGTAGATTTAAATGTCACTGTTTCTGAGCTATATGAAGCACGGTTGGAACTCTTTCATTACAAGATATTAGACGTGAAAGATGTTAGAATGTATAAATGTATGACTAATGACGGGCTTTGTGTAAGTAGTGAAGAAATCCTCCCTGTTTATCTTTCCTCGTACATAATTTCAGACGAAACATTAATTTTGACAAATGCTAAATTTATTTCCCTTCTATAC
>NC_051417.1:1138795-1138933 GCF_015228065.2 Penaeus monodon
TTCAGGGCACTGATACAAATCGACAACTGGAATTATATTACAGATAACGTATTGTATGTTTTGACATATAACACATCCTGGCATTTGATACTCTAATTCTAATTCTAATCAAAATATAAATAAAATACACAATAACCG
>NC_051417.1:1140714-1141043 GCF_015228065.2 Penaeus monodon
GGAGTGTGTGGACTCCTTTAGTAGCATCGCTTTTCCGCTCTCTGACCGCGGCCGCCCGAGCAGAATGTACTTTTGACTTCTCTCAGAGACGGAAACTCAATTTCCTTTTTGAATAATCAATAGTCACGCTGGAAAATGAAATTCGTTCTTACATTTCCCCCCTTACTTCATCATGTCTGGGAGAAAAGTTGCCGACGGCGGAGGGATGAGGTGATCAGACTGATTAATTGCCTTAATAATCTTGAAAAGTTATTGTCCAAATAATAATTTTATCGAAATATTAATTTTGATACCAGTTCTCTCCCTGATATAGTGAGACATATATCAGG
>NC_051417.1:1142189-1142435 GCF_015228065.2 Penaeus monodon
TCAAAAGTTCCTCTTTAGTCGATGAAAATAACTAAAATGATGATTCATTTCTTATATTTTTTAAAAATATTATTAATAAAAATGCGAAATCTAGCTAAAGGAAATGCATTGGGCCCAGGAGCAAGATGAATACTGAAAGCAGCACGACGGATTCCACGAGAGCACACAAGCAGAGGGCGAACCCAGTCGATCCCAGGGCAGTAGCGCGGGAGGAGGTAAGTCATAGGAACGGAGAAGTTTGTCTAT
>NC_051417.1:1142467-1142612 GCF_015228065.2 Penaeus monodon
CATATGTCCCGTTTGCGGCAAACTAAGAACACGAATAATGGGAGACGAGGAGATTTGACAGCAATGTATCTATGTATGTGCATGACCTTTTATCCGCTCGAAGAAATGTGAAAACATAAAGCTGCAATTTAGCCTTGCAACCGCC
>NC_051417.1:1142799-1143200 GCF_015228065.2 Penaeus monodon
GACACAAAGAACTAGCTTTACAGAACGATGAGTGTGCGATTAATTATTTATTCTCTTGTGCTTTGTATCGCGAGAGGCTTCGAGTGTGAACTGCAGGTCACAATGAATGACGTTATCTGGACAGTAGTCTCGTATTGTAGTGTAACTGAACTGGGGAAGGTTGCAATGCTAAAGAGCTTGATAAATTCTAACAGACAACATTTCGCTATATCAAAGTCTAACGCTGAGATTTTGATGCATTTGCTTGCTGGCGACTTACTGTCTGTTTATCTGGTGCACCAAGCCATCGAAGGAATCAAATACAATTTATAATGAAATATATTAATCGCACACTACATCGTTCTGTAAACGCTTAGGTTCTTTGTGTCATAGATAATCCGAGAGTAAACAAAGAGTGTGAA
>NC_051417.1:1143396-1143549 GCF_015228065.2 Penaeus monodon
ACAGTCACGGCGGTTGCAAGGCTAAATTGCAGCTTTATGTTTTCACATTTCTTCGAGCGGATAAAAGGTCATGCACATACATAGATACATTGCTGTCAAATCTCCTCGTCTCCCATTATTCGTGTTCTTAGTTTGCCGCAAACGGGACATATG
>NC_051417.1:1143581-1143827 GCF_015228065.2 Penaeus monodon
ATAGACAAACTTCTCCGTTCCTATGACTTACCTCCTCCCGCGCTACTGCCCTGGGATCGACTGGGTTCGCCCTCTGCTTGTGTGCTCTCGTGGAATCCGTCGTGCTGCTTTCAGTATTCATCTTGCTCCTGGGCCCAATGCATTTCCTTTAGCTAGATTTCGCATTTTTATTAATAATATTTTTAAAAAATATAAGAAATGAATCATCATTTTAGTTATTTTCATCGACTAAAGAGGAACTTTTGA
>NC_051417.1:1145348-1145678 GCF_015228065.2 Penaeus monodon
ACTGATGTCGGGTTAATGAACGTATTGGATCGTGAAGGTAGTGAACGGAAACAAACTGGGTCTTGTAGAACATTTTTTGAAAACCCTTGCTCTACAGTCCAATATTACTGTTTAAATCTAGGGCCCGCCCCCGCTTTCATTTAGTATTTCAAAAAAAAAGGGACTTTTTGGAATCTTTGACCCCTTTTTTAACCCCCCCGCTAGAATTTATTTTTAAAAGAATGCGACTTATTACAACAACTTTGCCCTATGTTTTTTGTTGTAAAAATCAGAGTCAAACCAAACATTCTAGAAGAAAGCTTTTTCGTATTAAACTTAGGTGATTTAAAC
>NC_051417.1:1149459-1150046 GCF_015228065.2 Penaeus monodon
GAAAAACAAAAAAACAACAAGTAAAATGAAATAAAGTGATAACGAGTGTGATTAAAAAGGAGGAGGAG
The DNA here is from genome assembly GCF_015228065.2 of Penaeus monodon. Taxonomy (NCBI): domain Eukaryota; kingdom Metazoa; phylum Arthropoda; class Malacostraca; order Decapoda; family Penaeidae; genus Penaeus; species Penaeus monodon. The sequence continues at coordinate 1,149,528 of NC_051417.1, forward strand.
AAGGGTTTTGAATAATGTGGAGAGATGGACAGACTGAAAGTAGAAAAAAATCTACAAAATGGTTTTAAGACAATCAGAAATTTCCAATACACCCCAAACCCACAGATTTTCCCCATTTTGATAATATTTTTTTAATTTCAAAAATTAAAAATAAGTTTATGTAAAAATCGCATAAAATTGGAATATTGCTATTTTCTGGGGAATGACACGACAGAATTGGCCTGGACCCATGGGTGTAACAGTGGCAAACTCATTTTTTCCTTAAAAATTAATTGTGTTGCCCCCTAGTAAGTGTTTTTGGTGTGTTCTATTTGTTTTATGTCTTATATTTGTTAACACAGTTCCTCTAATTGAAATGCAGAAACTAGCATATATATGAAATAAGTCTTTCAAACGAGCGCAGGTGAAAAAAAAACAACACCGTGAATTTCCCACGAAAGGAAAACAATACTACGTTGGATGTTTAATTCTAGATGAACTCAGTTTTCCTCGATTTTGTATGTTATAGGGCAAAAACAA
>NC_051417.1:1150267-1150362 GCF_015228065.2 Penaeus monodon
TTTATTTAAAAACAAATATATGCTAAAAAAATATATAAATTAAATTTATGTCAAAAAAAAAAAAAATTATAATTTATAATAATATTTTAAAAAAT
>NC_051417.1:1154598-1154992 GCF_015228065.2 Penaeus monodon
TTATTAATATTGAATAAAAGTATTAATAAAGTATATTATATTATATAATATATAAAATTTTAATAAATATATAATCTAAAAATTAATAATTATAATATATAATATTAAAATATTTTTAAATAATATATAATAAAAAGATAATATATAATAAAAAAAAATATATATAAAATTCTATTTTTAAAATAAAATTTTACAAAAATAAATATATATTTTTTAATATAAAATAATAAAATAAATTAAAAATTTTATATATATATAAATAATAATAATATAATTTAAATTATTAAAAATATATTATATATATAGAAAATATAATATATATAATAATATAAAATACTTTAGTTTAATTTTAAAATAAACTCTTTTCTCGAGTGGTATAATTATAGGGAGAACA
>NC_051417.1:1155045-1155175 GCF_015228065.2 Penaeus monodon
TTTATATAAAAAGTATAATTAAAATATATAATTATAAATATAGAAAATAAATAATTATATAATTATATAAAAAAAAAAAAAAATATATTATAAATTATATAATAAATTAATTTTGATAATAATCTTAAAA
>NC_051417.1:1156158-1156251 GCF_015228065.2 Penaeus monodon
GAGGCCGGGGGGGCCGAGGGCAAACCCGGGGGGTAGGCTTTGCAACCCCTAAAGGGAAGGACACCCCTCCAAAAAAAACCCAAAACAAAACTA
>NC_051417.1:1156583-1156814 GCF_015228065.2 Penaeus monodon
CATGTAGAGAGAGTAGAGGCTTTTCCCCTTTTTAAAGTTGTAATTATTTGTATTTTCAGGATGGAAAAAAGAACGACCCTGGAAGAGTTTTTTTTTAATTTCTTTTTATCTTCACTTTTTCCCTTATGTTTCCCTTTTTGTCACGTTAAAGAAGGGGTTACTGACAATGCATATTTGGTAGATGAAAACACCCATTCACTCACACAAAAATGTATACCCAATAATATGGTG
>NC_051417.1:1158709-1158851 GCF_015228065.2 Penaeus monodon
AGGATTGCAATATCACTATACTACTGCTCATTTGTAGCTTCATAAAAACTAGATTATTATTTTACATTAAATTTTTTTCATGTAAAAAAAATGCTATTTCAGTGAAGTGTAATGGTTCCTTTGTTTCACAAGACTGAGTATG